>NW_023046053.1:0-78519 GCF_011762505.2 Arvicanthis niloticus | reverse complement strand
AACCATAATTAGCTCATATCACTAAGTAACAGTGCATACTAGTAATTAAATACTCATTAGGTAAAACAGAACCTTTTAAAAAATTTTAAGAGTCATAATATGAAGACAAAAATAGAATCTTGTCTGAAGAAAAAAGTAATATTACTCAAGTTGTCCAAGAAAACTTCTTCTATTAAACTTGAAATGTGTATGGACATAGCTTCAGCATAACAGACACTGCAAAGGTGGATACTTATGTTCAGCTAAAAGATTTCTAATGGTGTCTGCCCTAAGAATATCAATTGGTGTCACTTCAGAGTCCAATGAGTCTTTAAGCAGGACCAGTGAAGGCCATGGCATTTTCATGGTATTTCTGTATAAGACTCTTCTTTTTATTTTTTTCAGACTTAAAACATTCAATATTCTTTGTCTCCCAGCATTGTGAGATGCTACACTTAGCACTGTGAGATGCTACAGAGTCCAAGTTTACCCTGGAGATACAGTCCTACCTGAGGAGTGTGGCTTGATGTCAATCTTATCCCCATAGAGACTACTGTACTGTCCATGGTTACCCCAGACAAAGAGCAAAATAAAAAATTCTAAGCATGTTTTCCGCCAAATGGCTATCACTTCTGCACTATGGTAAAGTATGTGAGTTCAAGGATTGTCTAGATTATTCATGTTCTGTGAAACTTCATTTGCACTATTCTTTGAAGCTTTTTTTTTTCCACCACCTATTCAGATACCTAGATGCCTGGGAAGCAATTCATTATTAGTAATAATCAGATGCATCAGTTACCCCTCAGTCTTTACATGGTTGCCGAGAGCCTCCCGGCCTAGAAAGGGTGGTGGTGGGAGCACAGAGTAGGACTCTGGTGATGGCTTAAAAGTCTGAGGGTCTCAGGGCTTTCTGGTTCTCTGGCCTGTACTGAAATGCTGATGATACTTTCTAAAAAGTCCTAAAAACTTCTTGCTTCTTCTGAGGGTAAAACTTTTGCCTGCTAGTCTGAAGACTCCGGAAGAAAAGGACACTTACAAAAGTAGTTATAGCATTTATTACTAAGTTGTAAAAAGTTTCCTATGAAAGGTATCTTAGGGGAAAGGCAGAAGGATCCTAAACAGGGAAAGGGAAAAATTCCATTCTATCTGGGGAGAAGGAAACATTCTAATCTATCTCTCTATTCTCTCTGCTTCTCATCTCTCTGTCCTCAGTACTTATACATCTTTCCAAATACATGATCACATGTTACAAAGTTCATCACAAGTTCACACCAAAAATCAAATCATACATTGAAATAGAGGTTTACAACAGAGAATGTTTATTCATGCATATCCATTAGGAGTAATTATCTGGCTAAACATCCATCATCTGTCTAGCTCCACAGGTTCACTGAAGATTTAAGTTATTAGTGAAGTTATTAGTGAAGTTTTATATAGATAAACCCAATCAATATTTTATCTTTTGTCCTAATACCTATAATAAATCATTAGTTCCATTTTTATGACCTTTGGTTAATTGTATTACAACCTCTTAGAATGTGTTCTGAGTAGGAGAAAGTCTGGTTACTATTTAAGAGCAATAACTGATGACACTTGGGAGACTGGCAGAGTTCTCATTGCAGTTTTGACTATCAGAAAGGGACCTAATAGGAGTCCCACTATAAAAGAGCTTAATAATCATTGATATAATTTTAGGAATTCTTATAGGATCATCATTAAGTCTTAAGAAGTCATCTATTTGTCTATATAGCAGCATCAATACAAGACAGTACATCTTTATGGATCTGCAGAGATCTGCTCCAAAGTTTGTGCTTTGTAATTAGTAACTTAGTAATTGTTATATTTGTTTAATAATAATAGGAAAAGCATATTAATAGCAAGAATCTTTCCTAAGACGAGTCCCTTATAGCCTTGATGAATAAGGATGCACCTGTTGCAGATTATGTAATAATCCAAGGCAGGCCTTTTCAGGATGCTCACCTGCTACTTAATAGCTTGTTCTATTATGGCCCTTACACTCTGTCATCTTTCTGTACCTGGATTTGACTTTAATTCTATAGTAAACAGACAAGTTACCTCTTTTCTAGTGTGAACATTAAATAACCATTAGCATCAGAAGTGATATGCCTTCTGCTTGGGTCTGGCTGCTACCACCTATTGCTGACTTAGGACATACTATTATAATATAAACAAATCAAAGTAGCATCATTTTTTTTTTTTGGTTTATGTACAAATTTTATTATGTATTTGTGAAATGTATTTTATGACATGACCCAACTTATTCTTCTTAGTAAAATTTAACAAATCACTTCATCTACTGAAGTTTTCAGAATGATCCTTTAGAAGGTGTAAAAATATTCAAGATACTAACAGATATTAATATTAAAAACAAGACGTCAATAACTATTTACCATCAGTTCATGTAATTTATAAATTTATCTTTTTATAAAATACTGTGCTTAGTGGAACTTGCCTGTGATTGCATACCAATTCTATGTTAACTGCATCATTTTATTTCATATTATTTTAAAACTTTTGAACCAACCCATTGCTAATGATATAGATAAAGGTTTAAGTACTAAAAAATAATGTTGAGCAATAGAAAAATATTCTCATAGTAAAACAATTCTGTGGTAAAAATAGTTCAGGATCACTGAGTAGCATCATTTTTACATTAAAATTTATATTCTTTTAAGTATAAATAATTACAGAAAATATTTTAGGTAAATCTTCAAAATAAACCATATATATTTATTTTATTTATTTATTTTATAGGGTAATTCCATTTTAACTATTTACATATATAGTTAAATTTTCTGAATTTACAAGTGTTTATTTATCACTCCTCATGTTCTAATGTGTTTACTCTCTTAAAATAATTTTATAGTTTTATTTTATTTATTGATTTCACTAAAGCAATCCACAATTTAAAATTGGAATATCAGTTTCTAAATTCCCCACAGATTTCAAATGAACTATCACCAAAATGAGCATTTTGGGGGGGTCACTTTCTTATTCATTTTCTGTGTATCTATGCTAACATAAATGTCTTTCTAAGTTTTTACATGTTTGAAGTGTAAAATATAGCCTGGGATGCAACACAGAGAAATAAAATGACATATGACCTATGAGCCCGTAGTCCGCAAGTGCAGAGCAGGAGCATGGCAGATCCAGGGTGCTACAAAGAGTGAGATGAATTATAAAGAACAGAAAACATCACCATCAGTCATATAGCACCCTGTCTCTCCCCTATGGTGCTCATAGAGCTGAGGGCACACCACTGGGAGAAGACAGGGCAAAGTCTGAAATGGGTAGCTCACAGTCCACGTTTTCTTTCACGAGTCCACAAGGTGAAACAGCACAGTCTGGGACCATTGCTGTGGTTCCCAGTCTCCTGTGTACCAGAAGGAGTGCGGCCTCCATACCACTGAGAGTCAGAAACTGGGGGACTGGGGAATGGTGGAGGGTCCCAGGTTCAAGCTTCTCCTCGGGGTATCTACACACCAAGCAGATGGGGAAGGCAGAGCCAGGGACTGGGGAAACCTGGTTTGAGGAACAGGAGGACACAGGGCCTTCCTTGGGAGTTTTAAAAGCAGCTCTCTCTCTCTCTCTCTCTCTCTCTCTCTCTCTCTCTCTCTCTCTCTCTCTCTCAGATAATTCCACATTTAATATCATGTAAAGGAATTTGGTCTATTATACAAGCATTGTTCAATTCTGTTACTATTATTTATTAATAATGGCAGTAGGGAACCAAGTGGCTGTTGAGGTCAGTCTTAAAGAGATGACTCATGGGCAAAGCTGATCTACATAAATAGCATGTGCTAAGATTGCCATCTGTTAGAACAATCTACATCAGAAGGCTCCATGTTTCCTGTTACCCAGGGTAAGTGCATTTCAAGTGTGAGGGAAAACTTTATGAAGTTTCTCCAAGTCCCTTTACTTCAAGACTAAAGTGGCTTACACTGGGAGGAGGGGAAGGGAAACAATGAGGCACAGGCTACTCCTTCATCTCCCCAGATTCCCTCTTCACAGGAGACAGGAAAGGCTCTATTGACCATTATCACTCCTTTCATTCGAGTCAAATTTGCCTACTTGCTCTTTTTAAAATTTTTTTATTGAATATTTTATTTATTTACACTACAGATGTCATCCCCTTTCCCCATTTCTCCTCCTTAGAACCCCTTATCTTATGCCCCCTCTTCCTTTATGCTTTTAAACCATTTTGATTACATGCATGTATTAAGGTCAATTCTAGGTTGAGGGTCTAGCAATACAATAGATGCAAATAGCTGAGGAAAAAGAAATACAATAAACACAAATAGTCAAAGAAAAAGCAAGGCATTAAACCCAATTATGTGAACACTCCCGTCATCACTGTTTTTAAAAGCTTATTCAGGATGACCAAAGTATCTGAGCCTACTTTCCTGTCCTACCCCAAGGTCATTTTCATTTCTGAAGCCTACTTCCTTGTTCTACTCTAAAATTTAGATTATTGTCTGAAAGTACTTTCTTTGTTCTAGCCTAATATTTAGATTCCTGCCTGAGATTACTTCTTTGTTGTTGCCTACAATTTAGATTACTACCTGAAATTACTTCTTTGTTCTAGCCTAATGTCAGATTCCTGACATTAAAAAGCCCATTTCCTTGTCCTTGGCCCATGTCAGCTTCTTGCCAAGCAGCCCCAAAGGCTCTCTACCTCTACCCCTTTTTTATTTCATTGACAAGACTGAGCCTGTCTTAGGTCGTTTTTGACAAAAATGCCTTCCTTACCCATCATGGAATATGCATTATCAAAAGCAATGCACTTTTGTCTTAGGTTGGTAAGGCTTTGTACAGAATCTCACTCGTCCTTGGCTTGCCAGCCTGTTAATTTAATAACTCTGTCTGGGGTTCCATTATCAGTTTCAAGTCATGTACTTTGGCTGCCAGCCTGTAGATGTAGTTAGATACAAGCTTTAACATGATGGGCAGGAATAAAAGTATTCCCAGGACAAGAAGGGCTAGCCTGATCAAGCTATATATGCCATTCCTGAGGTTTGACTAAAATGGAAATACTGACCTCAGGCCATGGATAATTTTATTGGGATTATCTGCATCATCAAAGCTAAACAGAGCAGCATTCTTTAAATTCATAATCTCACTATTCAAAGTTAATACACCCAGAGAGGTGTTAGGATTATGCCAAATATCCTACAGGTGTCTTTAAACTTTTTTCTAATTATAATGACAATCATTGTGTATTTCAAAAGTAACACTACTTCAATGATATTTGTCATGGCTCCTAACTCTTGAACCGTGAACCTTCTTCAGATAATTTGAATGGGTTATAGAGCATCATCTGTTGTTCCAGATACCTATATAAATCCTTTTGTATACTCAATACATTAGTAACATTTTTTGCTAGATAGTTAACAAAAGTAGTTGTATTAACTCCTTGTGTCAATGCTATTGCAGAAGCAGTGGTGCTAGCAATTAATGAAATTAAAGCTGTTATACCAGCAATAATCAAGGCTGCTACCCTCTTGCTTCTGCTTAAAGCCTAACTCACTTCTTCTAGCACTTTCAATCTTTTTTCAGTGAATCAAGGTAATCTAATACTCAGAGCAGTAAGACAAAGTCTGGTTGATAGATCCCCATATCAGACATGCCAGGTTTCAACACACTAACACAATTGGAAATTTTCCAGTCAATGCAATTTACAATAAATACTGTAGAAGAAACAAAACCAATTTTAGCTTGACAATTAAAAGAGCCTTAAACCATGCACTAACCCTTGTTTGAAATCTAGATCCTGTCCCAAATTTATCTCTTGCTATCCTAACATCATAGTGAGCCAAAGCTAACTTCCAAATATGTCTCTGGCAATGTCCAGATCCAGTCTTCCAAAAGTAGACAGTTATTTCCAATATTAGATTGATTTCTAGACCAATAAATGATTGAGTCCAAATAGCTGGTCACCTTTAAGAATAATACAAGAAATATTATAATTTCTCTTTTTGATTCTCTATAACACAAGGTCTAAAAACTTGAGGCAAGGCAGTCCCATCTGGGATATAGTCAATCAAAGGTGGGCCAGGAACATATGTCCAATACAGCTCCCCAATCTCCCTTGTCAGGGCACTCAGCAAGCTCATAGGTCGGCATCATTCTTAGTCTCAGCAACAGAATGCCTCCCCAATCCTTTTAAAGTTTCATGGGCCTCTTCCACAATACCTTGTCCTTGAGGATTATATGAAATCCCCGTAATAAATTGTTGACAAAATATCTCAACTGCTCGACTACAATTGCCAGACACATTATCTGTTTTTTTAATTGGATATTTTATTTATTTACCTTTCAATGTTATCCCCTCTCCCATTCCCCCCAAAACCCCTTATACCATACCCCCTTCTCCTACTTCTATGAGGCTGTGCTCCCAACATCCTACATTCCCACCTCCTTGCTCTCGAATTCCCCAACACTAGGGAATCCAAACTTCAGGAACCAAGGCCCTCCTCTTCCACTGATGCCTGGCAAGGCCATACTCCCTTTGTGTTCTCAGGCTGAAGGTTTAGACTTTGGGAGCTCTGGTTGAGTATTTTGATACTCCTACTAAGAAGGACCAAAGCACTCACGCTTTGGTCTTCCTTTTTCTTGAGCTTCATGTGTTGTATCTTAAGTATTGTAAGGTTTTTGGCTAATATCCACTTATCAGTGAGTGCATGTCATGTGTGGTTTTTTGTGATTGGGTTACCTCACTCAGGGTGATATTTTCAGTTCCATTTATTTGCCTAAGAATTTCATGAACTCATTGTTTGTTTGTTTGTTTTTTGGATATTATGCTTACATTTCAGATTTTATCCCCTCATCCCAATCCTCACCACCACCCAGGAACCCCCTATCTCATCCTCCCTCCTGCCTCCACAAGGATGTGCCCCCCCACTTACCCCCTACTCTCTCTTCTCCACCCTCAAATTCTTCCCTGCTCAGTGTTCAGCCTTCATGGGACCAAGGATCTCCTCTCCCACTCATGCCTGACAAGGCCATCCTCCCCTAAGTATACAGCTGAAGTCATGGGTGCCTCGCTTTGTGCTCCAAGGTTGGTGTTTTAGATCCTGGGGAGCTCTGGTTGCTTGGCAATGTTGCTCACCTCTTGGGGCCACCAACCCATTCAGCTCCTTCAGTTCTCTGACTCCTCCATTGGGAACCCTTGATCAGATCAATGGTTAGCTTCGAACATCCGCCTCTGGATATGTCAGACTCTGGCAGAGGGCTGAGGAGACAGCTACATCAGGATCCTGTCAGCATGCACTTTCTGACATTCAAATCAGCGTCTATCTTTGGTGACTGCACATGGGACGAATATCAAGGTAGAGTGGTCTCCAGACGTCCCCTCCTTAACTTTCTGTCCCACACTTTGTCACCATATTTGCCCCCTTAAGCATTCTGTCACTCCTTCCAAGTAGGACTGAGGCATCCACACTTGGTCTTCCTTCTTCATGAGCTTCATGTGGTTTGTGAGTTGAATCTTGGCTATTTCAAGCTTTGGGGCTAATATCCAATTATCAGTGAGTAAATAACATGTGTGTTCTTTGTGATTGGGTTACCTCACTCAGGATGATATTTTCTAGTTCCATCCATTCACCTAAGAATTTCTCGAATTCATTAGTTTTAATAGCTGAGCAGTACACTATTTTATAAATGTAACACATTTTTTGTATCCATTCCTCTGTTGAAGGACATCTGGGTTCTTTCCACCTTCTGGTTATTATAAATAAGGCTGCTATGAACATAGTGGCGCATATGTTCTTGTTATATGTTGGAGCATCTTCTGGGTATATGCCGAGGAGTGCTATAGCTGGGTCCTCAGGTAGTGCTATGTCCAATTTTCTGATGAACCACCAGACTGATTTCCAGAGTGGTTGTACCAGCTTGCATTCCCACCAACAATGGAGGAGTGTTCCTTTTGCTCCACATCCTCACCAGCATCTACCATCACTTGAATTTTTTATCTTAGCCATTCTGACTGGTGTGAGGTGGTATCTCAGGGTTTTGATTTGCATTTCCCTGATGACTAAGGATGTGGAACATTTCTTAAGGTACTTCTCGGCCATTCAAATTTCCTCCATTGAGAATTCTTTGTTTATCTCTGTACCCCATTTTTAATAGGGTTATTTGGTTGTCTGGAGTCTAATTTCTTGAATTCTTTATATATATTAGATATTAGCCCTCTATCGGATCTAGATTTGGTAATGATCTTGTCCCAATCTGTTGGTTGCTGTTTTGTCTTATTGACAGTGTCTTTTGCCTTACAGAAGCTTTGAATTTTATGAGGTCCCATTTGTCAATTCTTGATCTTAGAGATCTTAGAGATCTTAGCCATTGGTGTTCTGTTCATGAACTTTTCTCCTGTGCCTAAGTATTTGAGGGTCATCCCCACCTTTTCTTCTATTAGTTTGAGTGTATCTGGTTTTATGTGAAGGTTCTTTATCCACTTGTACTTGAGCTTGGGCAAGGGGATAAGAATGGATTGATTTGCATTCTTCTACATGCTGACCTCCAGTTGAACCAGCACCATTTGTTGAAAATGCTGTCCTTTTTCCACTGGATGGTTTTAGCTCCTTTGTCAAAGATCAAGTGACCATAAGTGTGTGGGTTCATTTCTGGATCTTCAATTCTATTCCACTGATCTTCCTGCCTGTCTCTGTACCAATACCATGCAGTTTTTATGACTACTGCTCTGTAGTACAGTTTGAAGTCAGGGATGGTGATTCCCCCAAAAGTTCTTTTATTGTTGAGAATGGTTCTCACTATCCTGGGTTTTTTGTTATTCCAAATGAATTTGCAAATTGCTCTTTGTATCTCTATGAAGAATTGATTTGGAAATTTGATGGGAATTGTATTGAACCTATAGACTGCTTTGGCAAAATGTCCATTTTTACTAAGTTAATCCTGCCAATCCAGGAGCATGGGTGATTTTTCCATCTTCTGAAATCTTTGATTTCTTTCTTCAGAGACTTGAAGTTCTTGTCGTACAGATCTTTCACTTGCTTGGTTACATTCACTCCAAGATATTTTATATTATTTGTGACTATTGTGAAGGGTGTCATTTCCCTAATTTCTTCCTCAGCCTGTTTATCCTTTGAATAGAGGAAGGCTACTGATTTGTTTGAGTTGATTTTATATCCAGCCACATTGCTAAAGTTGTTTATCAGGTTTAGGAGTTCTCTGGTGGAAGTTTTAGGTTCACTTAAGTATACTATCATATCATCTGCAAATAGTGAAATTTTGACTTCTTCTTTTCCTATTTGTATCCCTTTGACTTCCTTTTGTTTTCTAATTGCTCTGGCTAGGACTTCCAATACTATATTCAATAGGTAGGGTGAGAGTAGGCAGCCTTGTCTAGTCCCTGATCTTAGTGGGATTGCTTCAAGTTTCTCTCCATTTACTTTGATGTTGGCTACTGGCTTGCTGTGTATTGCTTTTACTATGTTTAGGTATGTGCCTTCAATTCCTGATCTTTCCAGGACTTTTAACATGAAGAGTTGTTGAATTTTGTCAAATGCTTTCTTGGCATCTAGTGAGATGATCATGTGGTTTTTTTCTTTGAGTTTATTTATGTAGTGGATTACAGTGATGGATATCCAAATATAGAACCATCCCTGCATTCCTGGGATAAAGCCTACTTGATCATGATGAATGATTGTTTTGATCTGTTCTTGGATTTGGTTTGCAAGAATTTTATTGAGTATTTTTGCATCAATACTCATAAGTGAGATTGGTGAGTTCTCTTTCTTTGTTGGGTCTTTGTGAGGTTGAAGTATGAGTGTAATTGTAGCTTCATAGAACAAATTGGGTAATGTTCCTTCTGTTTCTATTCTGTAGAATAGTTTGAAGAGAATTGGTATTAGGTCTTCCTTGAAGGTCTGATAGAATTCTGCACTAAAACTGACTGGTCCTGGACTTTTTTTGGTGGGAAGACTTTTAATGACTGCTTCTGTTTCTTTAGGGGTTATGGGACTGTTTAGATGCTTTAACTGCTCCTCGTTTAACTTTGGTACCTGGTATCTGTCTAGAAAATTGTCCATTTCATCCATATTTTCCAATTTTGTTGAGTATAGGCCTTTGTAGTAGGATCTGATGATTTTTTTTAATTTCCTCAGTTTCTGTTGTTATGTCTCCTTTTTTAGTTCTGATTTTACTAATTTGGATACTGTCTCTGTGCCCTTTGATTAATCTGGCTAACAGTTTATCTATCTTGTTGATTTTCCCAAAGAACCAGGTCCTGGTTTTGTTGATATTTTGTATAGTTCTTTCTGTTTCTATTTGGTTGATTTCAGCTCTGAGTTTGATTATTTCCTCCCGTCTACTCCTCTTGGGTATATTTGCTTTTTTGTTCTAAAGCTTTCAGGTGTGCTATCAAGTTGTTAGTGTATGCTCTCTCCAGTTTTTTGTTTTGTTTTGTTTTGTTTTGTTTTGTTTTTGTAAGCGCTTAGGGCTATAAGTTTTCTTCTTAGTACTGCTTTCATGGAGTCCCACATGTTTTGGTATGATATGTCCTCCTTTTTATTAAATTCAAAAAAGTCTTTAATTTCTTTCTTTACTTCTTCCTTGACCAAGTCATCACTGAGTAGAGCATTGTTCAGTTTCCACATGTATGTGGGCTTTCCATTGTTTTTGTCATTATTAAAGACCAGCCTTAGTTCATGGTGGTCTGATAGGGTACAAGGGATTATTTTAATCTTTTTGTATCTGTTGAGGCCTGTTTTGTGACCAATTATATGATCTATTTTGGAAAAGGTATCATGTGGTGCTGAGAAAAAGGTATATTCTTTTGTTTTAGGATGAAATGTTCTATAGATATCAGTTAAATCCATTTGGTTCATAACTTCTGTTACTTTCATTGTCTCTCAGTTTAGTTTTTGTTTCCATGATCTGTCAATTCCTGAGAGTGGGGTGTTGAAGTCCCCCACTATTATTGTGTGAGGTGCAATGTATGATTTGAGCTTTAGTAAAGTTTCCTTTACGTATGTGGGTGCCCTTGCATTTGGGGCACAGATGTTCAGAATTGAGAGTTCTTCTTGATACATTTTTCCTTTGATGAGTATGTAGTGTCCTTCCTTATCTTTTCTGATTACTTTTGATTTGATATTAGAATTGCCACTCCTGCTTGTTTCTTGGGACCATTTGCTGGGAAGATTGTTTTCCATCTTTTTACTCTGAGGTAGTGTCTGTCTTTGTCACAGAGGTGCATTTCCTGTATGCAGCAAAATTCTGGGTCCTGTTTATGTATCCAGTCTGATAGTCTACCTCTTTTTATTGGATAATTGAGTCCATTGATATTAAGAGATATTAAGGAAAAATGATTGTTGCTTCCTATTATTTTTATTATTAGAGGTAGAATTATGTTTATGTAACTATCTTCTTTTGGGGTTGTTGGAAGACTACTTTCTTGCTTTTTCTTGGTTGTAGTTTTCCTCCTTGTGTTGGAGTTTCCCATCCATTATCCTTTGAAGTGCAGGATTTGTGGGAAGACATTGTGTAAATTTGGTTTTGTCATGGAATATCTTGGTTTCTCCATCAATAGTGATTGAGAGTTTTGCTGGGTATAATAGTCTGGGCTGGCATTTGTGATCTTTTGGTGCCTGTATAATATCAGTAAAGGATCTTCTGGCTTTTATAGTCTTTGGTGAGAAGTCTGGTGTAATTCTTATAGGTCTGCCTTTATATGTTACTTTGTCTTTTCCCCTTACTACTTTTAGTATCTTCTCTTTGTTTTGTATAGTTGATGTTTTGATTATTATGTGATGGGAGATTTTTTTTTTTTTTTTGGTCTAGTCTATTTGGGGTTCTGTAGGCTTCTTTTATATTTAAGGACATCTCTTTCTTTAGGTTAGGAAAGTTTTCCTCTATAATTTTGTTGAAGATATTTACTGGCCCTTTAAGTTGGGAGTGCTCACCCTCATTTATACCTATTAGCCTTAGGTTTGGTCTTCTCATTGAGTCCTGGATTTCCTGGATATTTTGTGTTAGGACATTTTTACATTTCATATTTTCTTTAACCGTTGTGTCAATGTTTTCCATGGTATCTTCTGCACATGAGATTCTCTCTTCTATCTCTTGTATTCTGTTGGTGATACTTGCGTCTATGACTCCTGATCTTTTTCCTAGGTTTTCTATCTCCAGGGTAGTCTCCCTTTGAGATTTCTTTATTGTTTCACTTCCATTTTTAGATCCTGGACAGTTTTGTGTAATTCCTTCACCTGTTTGGTTGTGTTTTCTTGCAATTCTTTAAGAGCTCTACCTGTTTACCTGCGTTCTCCTCAAGTTCTTTGAGAGTGTTGTTTATATCCTTTTTAAAGTCCTCTATCTTCATCATGAGAAGTGATTTTAATTCTGAATCCTGTTTTTCCAATGTGATGTGGTGTGCAGGACTTGCTATGGTGGGGGAACTGGGTTCTAGTGATGCCAAGTAACTTTGGTTTCTGTTGTTTACATTCTTAAGCATGCCTTTCACCATTTGGTTAGCTCTAGTGCTACCTGCACTCACTGGTTCTGACTGGAGCCTGCCTTTCCAGTTATCTTGGTTGTGTCAGAACTCCTCGGGGTACCGATGTCCCTGTGATCCTGAGCTCCAGCTGTTCTGGGTACAGTGGCTCCTCTAGGATATCTCAGGATATGATGTCTCCACAGTAGTATACCAGCTATGTGTTTGTTGCTCTGAGTGTAGTTGCTCCTCTAGAATGTCTCAGGATATGGTGTCTGCTGCTCTTAGTTCAGTGGCCTCTCTAGGATGTCTCCAGACGTGGTTTCAGGGGAGCAGTCCAGATAGGTGTCTGCTCTAGCCACCGGGATCTGGGCGAGGGGCGGAAGGGTAGTGGTTTTCTGCAGGGGTGGGGTTTGGGTGCCAGGTGTGCCCTGGGGTCTCACTGCTGCCAGTTGTGCCTCTGGGGCATAGAGTGGTGGGCAAGTGCTCCTACCTGCAGCTCTGAGGGCAGTGGCCTCTCTAGGATGTCAGTTTCCACAGCGGAGCAGACCAGCTGGGTCGAACTCATTGTTTTTAATAGCTGAGTAGTACTCCATTATGTAAATATATCACATTTTCTGTATCCATTCATCTGTTGAAGGACATCTGGGTTTTTTCCAAGAGTGAAGAACATATTTTCCGTGTACTCCAAAGAAGCAATGAGAGAAAAGCTATTAAACACACACACATGATGTCAGGTAGATATAAGAGATGAGTACTCTGCTCATAAAATATAATGACAACCTTAATACAGACTATTTTATTCCCTGAGATTAGCAGACTCAAACCAATATGTTAATAGAACACATTTGTCATTGGCAAATGAAACAGTTATTTAGCTTGAAGGGACCAGTGAACAACTTCCTTTCTGATCACAATTGACTTTTGCTTATAGACTGGATAAAAATTTACATTTTATTTGTAGATACTTCTGTTCCTTAAGCCACATGAGCTGATACTATAAAATTAATGATAATGAAGTATAAAAAAGTCAAATTGATATAATCAAAGCTTCCCAAAACTGTTTTAATAAATAAGAACTACATATCTTTACCATTATAATTCTATTTTTGAAAATACATAATTATGTGATAGACTCCATGAATGAACAGGATCAATTCTGTGGTTATTTGAGTAAGTAGAATAAACTCTATTCTTCACAAGTACTAATTTCAATGTTTCCATTACTAATCCCTGGGTGATACAAAGGAGTTTAAAGAAAGACAAATGGCAAACTTAAACTTGTGAAATCTGTTGTCCTTGTGTCTTAGTAACTATTCTATTGCTGTGAAGAGATACCATGACAAAGGCACCTCTTTTAAAAGGAAGCATTTAATTGGGGGCTTTGTACAGTTTTAGAGTCTAATATCATTATTCTTATTTTCTTTTTATTTTTTGTCTATTATCAACATGGCAGAAAGCATGGCAGCAGGCAGAGTAGCCATGGTGCTGGAGAAGTAGTCCCCTGCTACATTCCAATCAAAGGTGGAGAAAGAAAGCTGAAGTGAAATTTTCTAGTTTCTTTGGAGACTTAGTTGTGTCATATGATGTTTTTCTGCAAATTGTTTTATGAGAGTATGTTTTTGCTGAAGAAGACACTTGGGGTCTTTTATGGAAGCAGCCTGGAAAAGGGGCATGTGATATTTTGCTAGAACAGATGATTGAGAGAACACTTGATGTCTGGAAAAAAAAAAAAAAAAAAAAAATATATATATATATATATATATATATATATATATATATATATATCCCAAAAGACAGAGGACAACACTGGGTGGTATTAGTTCATCTTGCCATTCCTGTTTGTTATGACTTTGTAGAAGGAAACAGACTAAGAAACTTTTGGTGATATTCTGTCAGCTTCTTGCCACTTTCCCAGACTTGGGAGATAGGAAGAAACTCTCAGTTTCTTCTGGATAAAATTGCCATTGCTGATTCATAAATGGTTTTTGCAAGTGGATCAAGCTACTACTGATGATTCATGTTAACTGAACTGCTGTTATCTTTACAATGAAGATTGGAATCTCCCCCAATGAACTGTTTCTAAACAGATATACTGTTACTTCTTTTGCCCTATGAACTTTTCTTTTCTACTAACTTTGGTTGGTGGTAGACTAGAAGAAAGGCTAAAACATTTAAGTACCCTTATTAAACTAGGTTTTGAAAAATATAAGCCTACAAAGAGCCTAGAACTTGTAAGTCTCACCAGTGACAAGTGTCCTCCATAAAGGCCAAACCTCCTAGTCTATCTACTTTTATAAGATAGTTCCATTCCAGAGTGACTAAACATTCAAATCTATGAGCCTATGCCGGGAGCCGGGAGCCGACCCCCTCGCCCCCGGCTTGGGGGTGAGAGAAGGGGAGGGAGAGATGCAGCTGCTTCTTCTTTCTTCTCCTCCTCCCACCGTCAGGTTCTTCTCCGAGGCAGCCCCTATGCTACTGTAGCTGACCTGCAGTCAGCATCCTGGCCCTAAGACCAGTAAGGTGTTAAGTAAATAGCCTTGTGCTATCCTAAAAACTTCTTCTGAGGATAATGGGACTGCAGGCTAGGGTGATTAACACCTGTAGCCTAACAGCAGAGGATTAGGCAACGTGGCCTTTGTTCTATCTCAGCAGGAACTGCTGGGCTCTAACTTGCAGGAAGAAAAGACACTTTAGAAAAGTTACTATAGAGTTTATTAAGTGTAAAAAGTATCCTATGAAAGCTATCTGAGGGGAAACGTGGAAAGGTCCTGAGTGGGGAAGAAGAAAAGATTCTAACAAAGTAAAATTCTAAGGGAGAAAAATTCTAGGCAGGGGGAAAGGAAAGGGCGATGGGGTCTAACTAACTAATTCCTAATTCGCGCGCGCCCAACTCTTTGTCTTCAGTATTTATATGCCATTCAGAGTACATGATCACATGTTACAAAGTTCATCACAAGTTCACACCAAAATTCAAGTCATAAATTGAAATAGAAGTTTACAACACAGAATGTCTACATGAATACCCATTAGGAGTAATTATCTAACTAGACATTCATCACCTGTCTAGCTCTACAGGTTCGCAGAAAGTTTGAAACTATAACTTAAGAAATTAGTGAAGTTTTGTATAGATAAACCCAGGCAATATTTTCTCTTCTGTCCTGGTACCTATAATAAATTGTGGATTCCCTCTAGTAACCTAGGCTAATGGTTTTATGACCTCTTGGAATGTGCTCTGAGCAGGAGAAGGTCCAGTTACTATCACTCTTGGGGCAATTAACTGATAACACTCAGGAGACTGGCAGAGTTCTCATTGCAGTTTGACTATGCCTAAGGGACTTAATAGCAGTCCCGATATAAAAGAACTTAATAATCACTGATATAATTTTAGGAATTCTTATAGGATCATCATTAAGACTTAAGAAGTCATCTATTTGTCTATATAGTATCACTACAAGACAGTACATCTTCGTGGATCTGCAGAGATCTGCTACAAAGGGGTGTGCTATTGCTTAGTGATTGTTACATATGTTTAATAATAGTAATAATGGGAAAAGCATATTAATAGCAGGAATCTTTCCTAAAATCACGTCCACCACAGCCTTGCTAATGGGGCACACTCGTCGCAGATTATATAATAATCCGAGGCAAGCATTTCAGGATGATCATCTGCTCATTATTAGCTTGTCCCATTATGGCTCCCGACATCTCTTCCCTTCGAATAATATAAATGAAGAGTATATATCTCCCTTTGAGCAGTCCTGATAGCAGTTCCTAAACACTTGAAGATGACTGGAAGAAGAACCAGAAGTAGAATAACTAATCCTATAATAATTCCCAAATTTATAAGAAAATTCCATAAAGTATTATCTTTAACAAAATTTATGATTGAATTTGAAAAATAATCAGCCAATTCTACTGCTGAAGAACTCTTCAGTCTGGAGTGACTGATGGCACTGATCTGGGAATGTAAAGTATCCATATCAATAGCATGCTGTGAATTGTTCCACACACCATGTAGGTGTGCCTGTATCTGTTCCCAGGACATTTCTGACCCATTGTAGGGCAGAGGAGTGACACAAATCCACTTAAAATTGGCATGACACGAGGTAGTTAAACGTGTTTTAATATTCTGAACCTGAGTTCCTATGTAAAGGATGGCTTCCTCTAAAGCATTGACTCTATCTGTTAGGCCTCTATCAATCCTATCCTGGGTAATCAGTGCTAAAGAAATATTTTTTGTCAAGGAGTTAACATGATTAGCAGTGTGTACCTGTTGGGATAGGGAGGCAGCAGAAGCTGCAACTCACCCTAAGATAGCAATCAAGGCAGTAATGCCTAAGATAAGTCCAGCTATAAATCTCTTAGGTCGTGAAGGAAAATTAACAGGCAAACAAGGCAAATAAAGCATTACACCAAGGCTGTGAGAAAGTAATAGATGGCAAAACATAAAGTAGCCAGTATACAATGAGAAAAGGCATTATGACACAATGGTGAAGTTATACAGTTGGTCAAATAGCATTTTGGTAGGAAAATGATATATATAGATTTATATTTAACAATTTTATATCCCTTATATCCCCTGGGTATAGAATTAAAAGTCCAATCAGATGCAATCAAGAACCATGTCTTCAGTATCTTCTTTTGCTGAGGTCTCTGGCACGGGTGGAAAGTCTGCAGATGATGATGGCTTGAAGCAGGCTTGAAGGAAGTGGCAGATGTGGAAGTCTCCATAGAAGGGGCCTGGTACAATCAGCTGGTCTGGCATCTATAGCATCCTGTAAATATATAAACAGAGCTTCTCCCGGAAAAACATCCAGTCTTTTTTATTATCCAGTTGGTAGGCCTTTAATTTAGTAGAGGCCTGAAATGTTTAGAAATGAACTTTTTCCTTTTATAAAGTATGGTAAGGAGATAGATAATTATGATTTCATTTTGTAATTTAGATGTCTATATTTTATACGGTCTGATAAGCTTATTCCACAATAGCATGTCCATGTGAACTATAAGGAATGCCAGTGGAATATGAGAAACTAAGAGTGAAACACCAATATTTGAATGCTTCTTAAGTTTAAGCAAGGGCATTGTCTGATTTTAAGCCCTTAGTATTATAAACTAATGAAACAAATACTGTATCGTATCTATGAAAGTTTTCCCAATTAGGAAAATACATAAATAACAATGAGAATTAAGAGTCCATATGTACAGGAATAAAGGCTAACTTTTCAAAGACAGGACATGTGTAACATTTCTCTGTTTTAAATCACAAGGACCCAGGGTCATCAGGGGTTAATTCCCAAGCTGAGCTAAGAGCTCTGCAGGAATGCAGGAGCAGTTTCACTGAGAGCAATGATGATTTGCAGTGTAAGATTTTGCTAAGTTACCTTTGTAGGAAAAACAACAGGCTTTTGTTAAGAAATTAAATTAATCCTTACTTTCATGCATAGGACCAGAAAGTATAGAATGAACTTGAGCATGTCCAATAGAGAAAATGCAATTTCTAAATTGAAGCAAGACTTGTGATTCTGAAAGTTGGGGCTAAGATTGTAAAATAGTTGTAAAGCAGTTAGAGGTTTTAGAAAGGGGTTTGTCCTTCGTATTTAAAAGACAGTGGCTATTTTACTAGCTCTGTTTGTATTCAAAGGTTTGTTGTGTGAGGAAAATTTCTTTTAAGATCTTAATAATTTGAGGAGAAGTCATAAGTAAATGTTTTTGTGGAGGCTCAGTTCTGTGCTGTCTGTATATAGTCCTTTGACAAATGTTTTGGTCACCTGAGGCTGTTGAATTACCTCTAATGTTTGAGGGGACTGAGGTAGGTCTCTCACACAGTTCTTCTGACTTGATAAGACTTTTGTATATTTAGGGATTATAGTACTACCAGATAAGGCAGTACCATTTTTATGAAAGTTAGTTTGGCACTCTTTACGCCAGTGGTACCCTTTCAGATTAGGATGACACCCTCTTGAATTTCTGCTTTGAGTGAGGTCAGGAGCATTAAGATTTATGGCATCTCCTGCCTTGTTGGGACATTGTTTGCTGATAGGTCCAGGCCTCTTATTTGAATAACTTTTGTGAGCAAAGCCTGATTTATTAAATTTTTTCTGCCCTTTATTAGTAAGATTTTGGATAATGTTCTGGCCTTGTGAGGTTGTTGTAGTGGGTACACCTTGAAAATATGAAGTAGCAACCTCAACTTTAGATAAATTCTCAGATTTTTTAATTGTCTTTAGAAGAGACTGACAAGCAAGTTCAGTATTCATAAAGACCAGTTGTTTTAAAACAATTTCTTTCGCCTCAGGGCTAAGAGCCATACTCTCCACTGTCCCCTTTAGCTGGGTTACAAATTCCTCAAAAAGTTCTTCTGGGTCCTGGCTTATATAAGCAAGGCCTTTGGTATTTGTATCTCTATTAAGTAAGCCTCTCCATGCTTCTAGGGCTGCAGCTGATTTATTTACTAGAGCTTCCTTTGTAAATTTTTGTTGAATCCTTACTTCAAACCATTCACCTGTATCCATAAACATTTCGTATGTTAACTCTTTCACTCCCTTCTTTTTTTCAGACATTTTAGATAACTCTTTTTGAGCCAAGTTCTTAAATATATCCATCCACTGTAAAAATTCATCTCTAGTTAGATAGGCTCTGGCAATTTTAAACCAATCATGAGGAGTCATAAGCAATTTAAATGCCAAAGTTTCCTGAAAGGGATCCTTATCCTCTTTGTTATTCTGCATACTCACTGGGAAGCAGCCTAACAATTTGTCCTGTTGCTGAGCTTGAATTACACCAGCAGCAGATCCAATAGGCCCCTTTGCTTTCTTTTTACCTTTTTCAGGGGGTTTTGTGGAATGACTTATATTTAAATGCTGCATGGTAGGCCACTTATGTTTATGATGCATTGTTACTATCTTTTCAGAGTCAGATTCCTCCTCTGAGGTAGATCTTTCCTCTTCTGATTCACCATTACTCTCTCCTGAACTACTTTTCTCAGACTTTTCTGTCAAGGAATTAAGACATTTCTTAGATCCTGAGTGAGACTGTAGTAACGGAGTCCCCTCACAAGGAGGTGAATCTGGTGCCTCTTGGGCACCTAAGGCCCTTCTTTCATCTGCTAATGTTTCTTTAAGCACATTCCAAATAGCAAATGCTGTAAGGGGCATACCTTTTCCTCCATTCTCTGAAAACCAGTTTTTAATATCTAAACCTACCTTCTCCCATGTATCCACATTTAAGCTTCCCCTTTCTGGGAGCCAGGGGCTGACTGTTTGTACAAACTGAAGAAAGTCAGTCAACTGGCTAGTGTTAACCTTAATGCCTTTTTTCTTAAGAGTATATTTGATAACATCTATGAAAAACTCTCTGTCTCTAGATTCGCTTTGTCCCATCCTGATTCACTTCGGTGCTAGCAGTATTTGTTGAAATCTTCACTGATAGTTACAAACTACACTTAACAGGGTCAGTACCAAATAGCAGGCCAGTGCCTAATACTAGTCAATAAAACTCCTAGTAAAAAATACAGACAACTATGTAATTATCAATAACGTACTGGATACCTTCTTTCAGACTGAACATACATATATAATTCTTAGAGCTAAATATTTAACAGCAACCTGTAGGGGTGCCTTCTTTCAGGCTGAGGTAGGGTGGGGTGGGGCAGCTTTGCCTTCTTTCAGGCTTGGAATAGCTTTCTTTTCAAGCGTGGGGGGGCTTTGCTTTCTTTTCAAGCTGGGGGGTTTCTTTCAAGGGGGTCTTCTGCTTTCTTTCAAGCGGGGGTCTTTGCTTTCTTTCAAGCGGGGGGTCTTTGCTTTCTTTCAAGCGGGGGTCTTTGCTTTCTTTCAAGCGGGGGTCTTTGCTTTCTTTCAAGCGGGGGTCTTCAGCTTTCTTTCAAGCGGGGGTCTTTGCTTTCTTTCAAGCTGGGGGTCTTTGCTTTCTTTCAAGCGGGGGTCTTTGCTTTCTTTCAAGTTAGAGGGGACTTTTGCTTTCTTTCAAGCGGGGGTCTTTGCTTTCTTTCAAGCTAGGGGGGACTTTTGCTTTCTTTCAAGCGGGGGGTTCTTTGCTTTCTTTCAAGCGGGGGGGGGTTCTTTGCTTTCTTTCAAGCGGGGGGGGGGGTCTTTGCTTTCTTTCAAGCTAGGGGTTCTTTGCTTTCTTTCAAGCTAGAGGGGACTTTTGCTTTCTTTCAAGCGGGTGTCTTTGCTTTCTTTCAAGCTAGGGGGGACTTTTGCTTTCTTTCAAGCGGGAGGTTCTTTGCTTTCTTTCAAGCGGGGGGGGTTCTTTGCTTTCTTTCAAGCGGGGGGGGTCTTTGCTTTCTTTCAAGCGAGGGGTTCTTTGCTTTCTTTCAAGCGGGAGGGTCTTTGCTTTCTTTTAAGCTAGGGGGGACTTTTGCCTTCTTTCAAGCGGGGGTCTTTGCTTTCTTTCAAGCGGGGGTTTTTGCTTTCTTTCAAGCGGGGGTCTTCAGCTTTCTTTCAAGCGGGGGTCTTTGCTTTCTTTCAAGCTGGGGGTCTTTGCTTTCTTTCAAGCGGGGGTCTTTGCTTTCTTTCAAGTTAGAGGGGACTTTTGCTTTCTTTCAAGCGGGGGTCTTTGCTTTCTTTCAAGCTAGGGGTTCTTTGCTTTCTTTCAAGCTAGAGAGGACTTTTGCTTTCTTTCAAGCAGGGGTTCTTTGCTTTCTTTCAAGCGGGGGGGGGGTTCTTTGCTTTCTTTCAAGCGGGGGGGGTCTTTGCTTTCTTTCAAGCGAGGGGTTCTTTGCTTTCTTTCAAGCGGGAGGGTCTTTGCTTTCTTTTAAGCTAGGGGGGACTTTTGCCTTCTTTCAAGCGGGTGTCTTTGCTTTCTTTCAAGCGGGGGGGGGGTCTTTGCTTTCTTTCAAGCGAGGGGTTCTTTGCTTTCTTTCAAGCTAGAGGGGACTTTTGCTTTCTTTCAAGCGGGGGTCTTTGCTTTCTTTCAAGCGGGGGTCTTCAGCTTTCTTTCAAGCGGGGGTCTTTGCTTTCTTTCAAGCGGGAGGGTCTTTGCTTTCTTTCAAGCAGGGGTCTTTGCTTTCTTTCAAGCTAGGGGGGACTTTTGCTTTCTTTCAAGCGGGGGGTTCTTTGCTTTCTTTCAAGAGGGGGGTCTTTGCTTTCTTTCAAGCGGGAGGTCTTTGCTTTCTTTCAAGCGGGAGGGTCTTTGCTTTCTTTCAAGCGGGGGTCTTTGCTTTCTTTCAAGCTAGAGGGGACTTTTGCTTTCTTTCAAGCGGGAGGGTCTTTACTTTCTTTCAAGCGAGGGGTTCTTTGCTTTCTTTCAAGCTAGAGGGGACTTTTGCTTTCTTTCAAGCTAGGGGTTCTTTGCTTTCTTTCAAGCTAGAGAGGACTTTTGCTTTCTTTCAAGCAGGGGTTCTTTGCTTTCTTTCAAACTAGAAGGGGGTTTTGCTTTCTTTCAAGCCACTCAGATTGTTCTCCTGTCCTGAACTAACTTTCACAAATCAGTGGGCTAGCTAGGCCCTAGGCGAGACCCCTAGCTCTTCCAAGATACACACAGAATATCTTTTGGGGGGGCTTACCTCAAGAAGTCCCTGTTCGGGCGCCAGAAAGATGCCGGGAGCCGGGAGCCGACCCCCTCGCCCCCGGCTTGGGGGTGAGAGAAGGGGAGGGAGAGATGCAGCTGCTTCTTCTTTCTTCTCCTCCTCCCACCGTCAGGTTCTTCTCCGAGGCAGCCCCTATGCTACTGTAGCTGACCTGCAGTCAGCATCCTGGCCCTAAGACCAGTAAGGTGTTAAGTAAATAGCCTTGTGCTATCCTAAAAACTTCTTCTGAGGATAATGGGACTGCAGGCTAGGGTGATTAACACCTGTAGCCTAACAGCAGAGGATTAGGCAACGTGGCCTTTGTTCTATCTCAGCAGGAACTGCTGGGCTCTAACTTGCAGGAAGAAAAGACACTTTAGAAAAGTTACTATAGAGTTTATTAAGTGTAAAAAGTATCCTATGAAAGCTATCTGAGGGGAAACGTGGAAAGGTCCTGAGTGGGGAAGAAGAAAAGATTCTAACAAAGTAAAATTCTAAGGGAGAAAAATTCTAGGCAGGGGGAAAGGAAAGGGCGATGGGGTCTAACTAACTAATTCCTAATTCGCGCGCGCCCAACTCTTTGTCTTCAGTATTTATATGCCATTCAGAGTACATGATCACATGTTACAAAGTTCATCACAAGTTCACACCAAAATTCAAGTCATAAATTGAAATAGAAGTTTACAACACAGAATGTCTACATGAATACCCATTAGGAGTAATTATCTAACTAGACATTCATCACCTGTCTAGCTCTACAGGTTCGCAGAAAGTTTGAAACTATAACTTAAGAAATTAGTGAAGTTTTGTATAGATAAACCCAGGCAATATTTTCTCTTCTGTCCTGGTACCTATAATAAATTGTGGATTCCCTCTAGTAACCTAGGCTAATGGTTTTATGACCTCTTGGAATGTGCTCTGAGCAGGAGAAGGTCCAGTTACTATCACTCTTGGGGCAATTAACTGATAACACTCAGGAGACTGGCAGAGTTCTCATTGCAGTTTGACTATGCCTAAGGGACTTAATAGCAGTCCCGATATAAAAGAACTTAATAATCACTGATATAATTTTAGGAATTCTTATAGGATCATCATTAAGACTTAAGAAGTCATCTATTTGTCTATATAGTATCACTACAAGACAGTACATCTTCGTGGATCTGCAGAGATCTGCTACAAAGGGGTGTGCTATTGCTTAGTGATTGTTACATATGTTTAATAATAGTAATAATGGGAAAAGCATATTAATAGCAGGAATCTTTCCTAAAATCACGTCCACCACAGCCTTGCTAATGGGGCACACTCGTCGCAGATTATATAATAATCCGAGGCAAGCATTTCAGGATGATCATCTGCTCATTATTAGCTTGTCCCATTATGGCTCCCGACAAGCCTATAGGTACCACTCATATTCAAAACACCACACCTTGATGCTTCTCTAACTTTGTAAATGTAAAAACCTATTTTTACTTTCATAAAAATCACAATTCACATTAATGCATATAAGTGGCCATTTTTAAAATTGGGAAAGTACTTCAGTGGTTGAATATGTGCTTAGGATTACTTGTTATTTGTCTCTATTATTCCTCTGCACTCTACAGATTTAAAGACATATATGTATGAGAGAATGTACATTCTTCAAACCAGTTAGGAAGATGACATCTCCTTATCATAAAAGTGACAAGAGTTACGACAACACTGGTGAAGAAATGTCACAAAAAGTTCAGTGTCAGACTGATTAATGTAAAGTGAATGTGTTATTACTTTAATAAGTAAAATATTTAATTATTAATTTAATAATTAATAATTTTTTTCTAACCACTCAGAAATGTTCCAATTTTAAAGATTTGTGTGGTCTAGAAAAATGATTCCCTCTGTCAAAATGAGAAAAGTTTGCTCAAAGTATTCTTGAGTTTCAGACTTTTTTTCCTGTCACACAAAGAGGTGTTTTTGTTCTTTTTAATTTTTCTTTGATTTGGCATTGCTTCTTATGGTTTACTTTGGCTTTTACTGCAGCATGCATCTAGATCCCTGCACACTTTCACAGATCTCTAGGTAACAGGAGCAGTAACATAGTCCAGCTTTGCAGCTATGATAGTCATTACTTGGTTTCTGAAGTCAATACACATGCATTAGTCATGGCAATCTATGAACTAGATGTGACTGAATACTTCTGATGACTTTCTGTGGGTTCGTGGATTCCAGAATATATTCTAACTCACTAGCTTCAAGACTTTTTTCTTATGATTTCTTTATTTTTATTAAGGCCCCTCCCTCTGCTCCTCCCAGTCTTGCCTTTATAAATCCCTCTCCCCTTGGTACCTCCCCTTAGTTACCAAAGTGCCATGTGACTTTAAAAGCTTTTATTCTAGTGTATTCTGTGTGGATCTTGTGTAATGAACCTGACAACGTTAATATACAAAAATAGATTATATATTGGAGAGAATTTAAATGTATCATGCACACAGTTTGATGTTATGACTATTTTGAGTCATTTCATATGGAACCGTGACCAAAAGAAAGACTCTTGGTTTCATACAAGAAACATTATTTATTGTATTTGTCTCATCTATGATAAAAATTTTTCATTCCACTTTAAACTTAAAATACTGATGTCTAAATCCTTATTATAACCTTTAGGCAATGTTTTGTCATCCATATTCATGTATTATTTTATAAATAAAATGAAAATTGAGGGGTACTGAATTCTAAAACACTAGTATTAAATAGAATTATTCAGGAAAATTAGTAGACTTTAGCATGATTATAGAAATTATGTATTTTATCAATTATTTCTTTTCTGTTTTACACTCACCATTTATTTTGCAGTTATAATCATTATTGAATCTTGGTGGGTATATATTTAATTTAGGATTTTTTTAATTTATTTGGTACAAGGTCTCATGTAGGTCAATATGGCCCCAAACTTGCTCTATAGCCAAGAATTATCTTGAACTACTGATTCCCCTCCTCAGCTCCCTGGTGGCACAGATATGCCACCTCAACAGGTTTTTATTATGCTGGAACTAACCCAGGTCTTTGTACATGCTCGGCATACATTGTACCAATTAAGCCAGATCTCAGCCTACTACAGTATGTAATATTCCTGAGAGATGTAGGAGAGGAAGTGGGGAAGATAATTTGGGAAAGAAAGGATAAACTTCAGTAGCAGCTTTGAATGGGGTGTTGTACTGTTCCAGAAACAGAAAACTAACCCAGAATATGAAAGTCTGAATTGTGTTGTCAATGTGACAAATTTACCTAATTATGACAAATAATAAGATTGCCCCTTCTTTCAGGGAAAAAAATGTTCCTTTCTGCTAGTTAGGTATTTCTTTTATTGTGTTTATATTAAAACACTGAACAGAGCCATATTTTTATCACAGGTGTGTGCAGATTTGCATAAACTGTGGGATGGAATCTCAAAATCATTTTAATAAAGTGAAAATTAGAACACACAAGAATTAAGGTTGACTACATAATTATGTTTATCATATCTTTGATGACATGAAGCAAACAACTATGTTTAGATGTACATCTGTTTTCAATAACAAAAATAGAGCTGGAGCTAAAATTGCTCAGAAGATTCCAGACACTGAAGACCATAGCTGTTTTTTAGATCTCTTGATTCGATTCTCTGTCTCAGATGTTAAGATCTCCCATTCTGAGGTTAGAAAGAAAATCAAAACTTTAAATATACCTTACTTTTTGCAGTATTGACAGGCTAGTATTAGAGAAATATTTCATCTTTATTATTTTCCAAATGAAAGCTAATTGCATCAGGATTATTTCTCTTTTATTTACTTCATCTAAAAAAAGAAAAGAAAATTTGTGCTTTGTTTCATTATTTGGGGTTCTTTTATAATTCTGTTCTTTAAATTTCAATGGGAAACAGTTGTCATACATCAGTAGGAATGTGAATAGCCCAAACCTTATCATATCTCTGAACAGAGGCACTTAGGTCGCACTTATTAACCTAGTGAGGCTTTTGCTAATCATTCATATATGAGAATTACAATTTTCTATTCTCAAACATTTTGCTTGGGAGCATGTCTTGGTGACTGACCATATTTTCCACACTTTATTAGGGACAACATTGCCCATATTCAAGTGAATTCATAATTAATTTTAAACCTGTTTACAAATAAAGGGAAGCCCACCACTGTAGC
Source organism: Arvicanthis niloticus (assembly GCF_011762505.2). Lineage (NCBI taxonomy): Eukaryota > Metazoa > Chordata > Mammalia > Rodentia > Muridae > Arvicanthis > Arvicanthis niloticus. The sequence continues at coordinate 52,379 of NW_023046053.1, read as the reverse complement.
AAGAACTTATTTTCAACCAAGTTTGCAGTTTTTCAAAAACTCTAAAATATTTTAGGGTTTATCCTAATTTTTAAATTTGCTATTCTAAATTGTACATTTATAAGCCATAAAAGAACATTTGGTGAAAATATGTATTCTCCAGTAGGATTAAATGTGGCTAACCATATATCTATTCAGTGGATGATATTTTCTGGTGATGGTGTCTCTTCAAATCACTATTGATTTCATTTCTAAGTTTTTTGATAAATGCTACTCTAGGTTAAAGAACACAGTACATATCTATCACCACAGTATAAATTTCGCTTATAGTACTGAGAGATAAGAAGTATAGAAACTGACGTGTTCCTTACATACCCTATGAAAATTTAATTTAAGCTTTATAAATGTTATGTAAATATGTTAAAGGGCATACTAAATGAGACTAATATAGCTCCTTCAAATAGTTGACTAAAATCACGATTAATCCTTTTGCAATTTGTGTGAAGAGAAAAGCAATGATCAACTTAGACTCTACACTACATGCAGGGTGCTGCCCTCATTCAAAATAGACTCATCCTTCTCAAGGCCACCCAAATTTATTTTGTATGATGCTATTTCTCTTTGGGCAGTAATAGTTGAGACACATCTCACTGAATATCCTAGACTTGCAAGAATATCTGGTAGTTGCAAGAATAGCCTCAAACCGAGGCAATCTTCCCTTGCTGCAGTTGTCCAAGTATTGAAGTTAAAAGCATGATTAAATGCTTGATTCCCTGGGCAAATTGGATAGTATTTTCTGGAATCATAGAAGATAGACAACAAGAATGAGTCTTTTATGTCAAATCATTGGAGTTCTGTGCCTTAAATGTGAGGTTTCTTCAGCAATAGGTGTCCACTTTCAACTCGTAAGAGGCTACTAGGCTACTTAACCAACAACACCTATAAAAACGACAATTGCTAACTTTGCAATATATGCATAAAAGTACAATAAGTATTACTCAAATGTCAGGGGTGGTCTAAATGGACTTAAGGCTCACTCCACAGGAAGAAAACCATGCATGGTATTGGAAACTTAGCCTACTTCTCAGAGCTAGTAATGTCATGAATCATAGAAAAGTCTACTACCACTGCCTTCCTAGACAAGCATAATTTCCTACTACATTCAAAAACGTATCCTTATACCCACAGATAAGTGTAGTTCATCATCATCACAGAAATATCTCTTTGCAACAAATGGAGACCATCACATAAAACCATAATATAGAGATAAACAGATCATGAGGAACTCAGTCAGAATGGATATATCTACATCCTGGCTCCTGCATCCATGACTTAGGAAACATGGAGAAAGAGGAGGCAGAAAGATTATAAAAACCACACTACAAGGAAGTTGGCTGTGAAACTCTCTCTTTTAAAAGAATGACTGCATAAGTAAGATAGGAACAATAACAATATCAATGCGTATGTTAACATGGAAGGGATAAAATTTCATGAGGTCTCACCTCTAGACAAAGAGCTATAAACCCCTAATGACTGCTGAGAGAAGAATTACTCTGTCTCAGGAATGAGACCCCTTATTGGTTCTCCAGTACAGAGTGGTCAGTCTTGAATACACAAACAACAAAAACTCAGGCTCAGCAGGCTATATTTATGTATGTTACTATATAAATACACGTACATGAATACATGAATACATGCCTGCATGTATTCATGATACATACAAGCATACATATATTTATGCATAAATATAATAATCAAATTTTTAAAAGGCTATCAAGAAGGAGGGAAAGGTGGGTCATCAATGGAGGGTTGCTTGAGAGGTTAGAAGAGGAAAAGAGTGTGAGGCAATTCTACTTATATTAAAAACATATTTAAAAAAATATTACAGACATGAAACACCTCACCCAGCCATGTCTCTGTTTCTTAAGATAGTTTCTAAGTTATTAACTTTAAATTTTCTAATGTTTTGTACATGATTAAGTGTGTAGTGCATTTTATGTAACTTATTCATTCTTCTTGCTTATTTACTGGTCTGTCCTATATTTTCTTTTTCATTTACAAAACATAATACTAGTTTACTTGGGTAATTGTATTATGCACACATACTGTTCCATTGACTATATTAAGCCCCACCTTTCTGTCTTTGACAAATATTTTTGACCAATGTGAGCTAGCATTATAACATGTATTGCCTAGAGCCAGTGAGATGACACAATGGGCAAAGGCACTAGCTATCAAGCCCAAATTCTATCTGGGACCCATATAGCAAAAAGAGAGGGCTGACTCTCCACATGTGTGCATACTTGAATGTTCATGAAGCATATAGATGTACAGGCATATGTGTGCACACAAGAACACACACACAAATAAGTAACATTTTGAAGTAAAATGACAAATGTTCTTTTTATTCCTTTTTACTCTTTGGAACAATATCTAATTATTGATATTATTTATTCCTTAAACTTCTGAAATACTTGCATATAAACCCATTACTAAGCAATATTATAAGTGTTATAAATCTTTTTTTTTTTTTTTTTTTTTTTTTTTTTTTGGTTTTTCGAGACAGGGTTTCTCTGTGTAGCCCTTGGCTGTCCTGGAACTCACTCTGTAGACCAGGCTGGCCTCGAACTCAGAAATCCACCTGCCTCTGCCTCCCAAGTGCTGGGATTTAAGGCATGCACCACCACTGCCCAGCGAAATCTTTATTTCAGGATTTAGATTTTTTTACTTTGTCTTAGTGTTGATAAATTTTCATGGGTTTGTTATTTTGTCTAAATATGTGCAAAGCTAACCTTATTATTCTTTTTCTAGTGTTTATGTATGTCTAGTTCGATTTTTCAAATAGTTTGTAACTTCTTTTTTAATGAATCATATATATGTGTATATATATATATATATGTGTGTGTGTGTATATATATATATGATTCATTAAAAAAGAAGACAATTAAATTTAAATTAATTAAATTAATTAAATTAAAAAACAAGACAATTAAAATTAAGCTTCGGCTTTATCAATTATCCTTGTTTTCTGTTTATTATTAGCCCCAGATTACATAACTTTAGTTCAGTTTTGGCCTTCTGTTAAAAATAAGTGTTTAGTCCATTACTTTTCACCCTCCTATTATAAGCATTGGCTATTATGTGGTAGCAGACTGAAGAATCTTCAAAGAATTGCACATCCAAATCTCCAGCAGTGGTGATCACGTTAACCTAATGGGGAAGAGGAGTTCAGGTTGCATTTAGAGTTGAGGGTGTTCAGCTGACCTACCAGGAGAAAATGTCTGGGTTGTCTGGCTGAGTACAAACAAATGGTATAAGTTCTTTTAAATGGAAGAGAGAGTCATGTATGAATAAGCATAAGTAAATGAAGCACGAGAAGACTTGTTGGCATCTTGATAATATTTCTAAACTATAAGAAAATAATTAAATTTTGTTGGCTTAAACTAATAAGAACTAATAATGTTTTAAATGTGTTCATTGTAGCAGCAACAAAAACACAAGCAGTAGCCTATACATTCCTCTCTAAGCATGGACAAAATGCTTATCATTCAGTTGAAAATATTTTTATTGTTATTTGTACAACTTTAGATTTCTATTGCTCACTTCTGGTTTGTCTATACATTATTTAGAAACATTTCAAAATTTCTAATCCTCATTTAACTCAGTATTTTTTTTTCATTGTGTGCTTATATTGTGCTCAGAGATTTAGTAGGTCAGAGATCAGTATCATAAAGATTTGCAAATAACATGTACTTATGAAGTTGGTAGTTTGTAACTTTCTAAGCAGCTGAATGTTATCAATTAGATTCCTAAGTCTTCTATATTCTAATTGACTTTGATGGCTTGATAACTAAGACAGCAAATGTTTTCTTGTGATTCCATATAGTAGGTATGATTATATATTTCTCTGGCTATTTTAGATTTTAAATGTGTATGGTTTTTATTATTCTATTTATTTGGGCTCAAATCTGAGGTGTTATATTTAGGGTAAATTTAAGTTTAAATAAATGACCTCCATAATGACTTTTGTGTATACAATTTGCCTATTAACATGCTTCTGCTCTTGATTAATACAACTTTCCTATACCCTAATGTTTTAAATGTGTTCATCATGAATATTGAATATCTCTAGTTCTTCCTTTTGAAAGCTTGATGTAATTTTCTTTAACTATGTAGGAAACTATACATTTTAAGTCCATGATAGCTAATCGTGATTGCTGACTTGACTGAACTAAGAGACTTTAAAACACCAGTAAACATACTGTTGGGTGTGTGTCTATGAGAGTATTTCCACATGTGCTTTGCACAGACTGAATCAAGATGGAAAGCCTCCATGAAAATGAATGGCACTATCCCATGGGACAAAGACACAAAAAAGAAGTGAGTTCTCATATGCACACTGGTTAGAACATTTGGAATGATACCTTCTCCATTGGCTATCTCACTGCCTGTGAACCTGAAATCACAGTAACTCAACATAAAGCTTCTATGTTTTTGACCTAACACTCAGGTATCATTCTGTTTTCCTCTAGGGAATCTAAATAAGCAGTTACTGGATGTCCCAGGCTCTTACCTGCTAACAACCATTGCAGGATTATTCAGCCTCTGACTGTCTGAGCCCAGCTAATAAATCACTCTTGTGTATGCATTCCACCAGCTCTGTGCCCTCAGAGACTTCTACTTTGAATGCTCTGCTATTTTACAGTTTTTCTTTTTGTCTTTGTGAAATAATTTCCTGATAAGTTTCCTGATAAGTTCTCCCACTTCTTTCCCTTACGTTCCACAACTCATAGAAATTGAGGCTCAAGTTTGCTGGAATCTGTCAATATCTTCTTATCCAGGTTACATTTTTCTCCTGTTCACAGAATTGTTTAGCCTTTGATTGCTTCTACTCACTACAGAGATATTGATCTATTTACCAGTGTGTCCATCCAACATTTTATTGTTTGGAGAGTAAGATGCACATAAATGCCCAAGTCCCTTGAAGCCAGTAACAAAAGTTACTGAGAAATTTTAGTAACATAAACATATAGATCATCAATGTGAGAAATAAAACCCCAATATTATACCAGCCAAGTGTCTCTTAAACCTGCCTTTAGAAATTGCATGACACACTCAACAGTCCCAACACTGCTGGTCCCATTGCTCCAGTTTAGTTAAACTGTACCATCTCTATGAAAATGTTTCTACCAAGAACTACAGGAAATCAAAATCTATGGAAGTCTCAACTTCCAAGTTTTCTGACTTACCACTGAAGTATTTTCTAAAGACAAAAAAGGCACAACAAATGACTGTTGAATAAATTAAGATAATGCATCATGCTTTTATTGATATATTTTCCTACTGTCTTAATTTCCTGCCTATGTCTTACTTTTTGTATACTATTCAATAAGAAATTATTTTTCCTAAAATGTTATTTTGCCTAAAATGTAGCTGTATATGTAAGTGTGATTTCACCAGATAAGAAGTAAATAATGTGTCTGAAGATAATAGCCTCAATGTGCATGCCTAATCAGCTACTCACTGTACTTGAGATAAACAACTTAAGGTGAAAATATTTATTTTAACTCATGATTTCAAAGATTACAGAGTTTGCTGGTTAACTCCATTGTCATGGGCCTGAGGTGAGATAGAACATCACAGAGTAATGTGTGCTCATCTCTTGGATGCTAGGAAGTGAAGGGAACACAGAGATGCTATGTTATAACATATAACATACTTCTTTCAACTAAGTAATGCCTCTTCAACTGCTATCATCTCCCAATAATGAATTAGTCCATTGTTTCTTTAGAGCACTCAATTCAGTTATAGCTCAATAACTGCATTCACTCATGTGGACCAAGCTTTCATTCACTACATCAGCATTTTAGAGGATGCTTTGTATTCAAATGATAAGAGTGCAGTATTTTAAAGTTAATAACTGAGCATGTTAAACATAGGATGCTGTCTGTATAGTGTGTTAAAGTCTAGTTAAAAAATCATCAGACAAGAACTTCTCCACCACTGAATAACCTCAGTATGATACCACCATTTGTTTCCCTACCTCTCTTTCTTACTGTCAAGTGGTATTCATGTATGTCACCCAGCAGTACCACAAACGATACAGCACACTTTCTAGAGTGAATACTTTATTTATGAGGTTACATGTGAAAATGACTCTAGCTACTTTGGGTAATATTATAAAAGATGAAGCCTTGTGATATCATCACCACATGTTGTGCTTTTTGTACATTCTAAATTACTTATATAGGTTAATGTTGATACTGCTGTTCTATATTTAGTGTAGTTTACCTCAAATGTTCTTTAGCTTTGAAACTTTTGGAGCAATACGTTCTGACTAAAACAAAACAATAATAAAATCCAAAATACTCCCTAATATTGGGATAGTAGAGGCATTCTGACAATGTATATGAGATGGAATTCCTTTCTTATACATTGTTCCCAGTATTCTAAATTTTCATTTTAATTATTAGTGTGCATGAGAAAGACTGTGTGTGTGTGTGTGTGTGTGTGTGTGTGTGTGTGTGTGTGTGTGCAAGCATGTGCATAACCAAGTGTGGATATTTTCTCCTAACTTGACCTGAGGTTCTTCTTAGGAATAAAACTCAGGTTGTCAGGCTTGTGTAGTAAAAGGCTCTATCTATCACTTTTTAGATATAATTAAGGGAAGGTATTCTTTTTTCCTAATTTAATACTTTTATTCATCCTTTAACACTCTGTACATATATACAATGTATTTTGAACATATTTGCCCTCACCATATCCCTCCATATCCCCCTAAGACTCACCAGTCCATCTCACTATCATGTCCATGTCTACTTTATTATTGCTGCTGCTGCTGCTGCTGCTGCTGAAGATGATGATGATGATGATGATGGTGATGGTGATTATTATTACTATTACTATTATTGTTGTTGTATGAAGATGAAGGTATAAAGGAGAACAGGGTATTATAGATAAGTTAACCAGAACAAAAGATATATGAGGAACTGTTATGAAAATCCACTATTTTGTAAATTAATTTTTACAAGCAATATAAAAAAAGAAACTGTTATAATTAAATAAGACCACTTATAGAAGATAATATTCACTTCAATTGCAATACATTAAAAAATCAATCTCAAATTCACTGGGGAACTTCTTCCAAGTTGGCTAGCTTTCATAGTTTTAGGAGGTGCTATGAAAGCTGTTGGGAGAGAGAGAAAAGACCAGCATCAATGTTATTATCCAGTATAAGACTATGAAAGTACAGTATTGACCACAAGACAAGTGTGATAGTGGCATAATGGCTATTGGGATAACCAACTATTCTATGGTCTAATTTTAGGATTAACCCTCAGGAGGAATTTCATGCATGATACTTGAACCTAGTCAAAATCCTGTGACTGGGGATATCAGAGGCCCTAGCAGGACCTACTAGTGCTTTGCTTAGTGGTCATGTTGTCAAACTATCTTCTTAATGTTTATGTTTATGGTCATAGATCTGTGCTGTTCTCAACATTGGTCAGAGATGTTTCCCGTTGCAGTAGGCAGTAGTTAATTCGGAGATTGTTAATCAGTCCAAGAGCTGAAAATCAGCCAGTCTAAATGGTCAGCCATAGATCTACATCAACCTCCACACCGTCAAAGTTTAGGCAACACTGAGAAAGATTGGGGAGAAAGAATGTAAAAACCAGAGTATGTGGAGGAAAACTATGAAATGCTGTCTTCTAGACACATTACTACAGATACAAGTATCATCTATAGCATTTGTAGTTGCCTACACAAATCTTGTAAAAGAAAAAGCCAGTCAAAGTTCTAGTATGTATGGCAGAGAGACCCCACACTTAGCTTAGAGTGGGAACTATTTTACGGAGGAATTACTAACAGTTGACAGCTGCTGAAATACAGAGAGTCACTTGTCACTTTTTAAAAAAAAATAAAATAAAAGTCCAGTCATAGAATTATCTGAGGACCCAACTATATCACTCCTGGGCATATACCCAGAAGATGCTCCAACATATAACAAGCATATATGCTCCACTATGTTCATATCAGCCTTATTATTAATAGCCAGAAGCTGGAAAGAACCCAGATGTCCTTCAACAGAGGAATGGATACAAAAAATGTGGTACATTTACACAGTGGACTATTACTCAGCTATTAAAAATAATGAATTTGAGAAATTCTTAGGTAAATGGATGGAACTAGAAAATATCATCCTGAGTGAGGTAACCCAATCACAAAAGAACACACACGGTATTTACTCACTAATAAGCAGATATTAGCCCAAAAGCTTGAAATAGCCAAGATTCAACTCACAGACCACATGAAGCTCATGAAGAAGGAAGACCAAGTGTGGATGCCTCGGTCCTACTTAGAAGGAGTAACAAAATACTCAAGGGAGCAAATATGGAGACAAAGTGTGGGACAGAAATTGAAGGAGGGGCCATCTGGAGACCATTCCACCTGGGTATCCATCCCATGTACAGTCACCAAAGGTTGACACTGATGTGGATGTCAGGAAGTGCATGCTGACAAGAGCCTGATATAGCTATCTTCTTAGAGGTCTGACACATTCAGAGGCAGATACTCACAGCTAACCACTGATCTGATCAAGAGTTTCCCAATGGAGAAGATAGAGAGAAGACTGAAGGAATTGAAAGGGTTTGTGGCCCCATGAGGGGAGCAACAATACCAACCAACCAGAGTTCTCCAGGGTCTAAACCACCAGCCTGGGAGCACATAGGGAGGGACCCACGACTCCATCTGTACATGTAGGGAAGGATGGCCTTGTTGGGCATAGGTGGGAGAGGAGATCCTCGGTCCCATGAAGGCTGAACACCAAGTGGGGGAAGGAATTCAAGGATGGGGAGGTAGGAGTGGGGGGATAGGTAGGAGGCACATCCTCATAGAAGCATGAGGAAGGGGGATGTGATAGGAGGTTCCTGGGTGGTGGGGGGAATGGGGTAAGGGGATAAAATCTGAAATGTAAATATAATGTCAAATAAGAAAAAGAAGTCCAATATACCTTTGTGTTAGTGAAAATAACCCAAGTGATTTTCCCCTCCTCCTGTCCCTTTCTCTCTATTCTCTGAATAATGTTTGTCAAACTTAGAGGGCTGATCTTAGCCAGCTCTACATTCCCTGGCTTTTTTGGTTGGTTGGTTGGTTGGTTGGTTGGTTGGTTGGTTGGTTGGTTGGTTTTTTGAGACAGGGTTTCTCTGTGTAGCCCTGGCTGTCCTGGAACTCACTCTGTAGACCAGGCTGGCCTCAAACTCAGAAAATCGCCTGCCTCTGCCTGCCAAGTGCTGGGATTAAAGGCATGCACCACCACTCCCTGGCTCCCTGGCTTTTGATAGGTGAAACACACAAACAGATAATGAAGTGACAGCTCTGTGGTCAAGACCATGTACTACTCTTGCAGAGGACATGAATTTAATTGGCAGTAATCACTGATAATTTCAGCATCATTAGGGTCCAATATCTCTGGCTTCTAGGGGCATCTGCACTCATTTGTTCACACACACACACACACACACACACACAATTAAAAACATTTTTACTAAAAAGGGTAGAACATAGAGATTAGGTGACAGACTCTCTCTGTGTTCTCTCTTGATAGCACAATTGATTCTGTTCCATACTATGCACCATATCTCAGCTACTTACTTCCAGAAAAAAACTTTCTCTCACAACCTAAGCTTTTAGCAATTTTTTTTTTGTAACAACAACTTCCTTTCTCATTTCTACTGCTAAATACTTAAAATACTTCTTAGTGTCATTCATTTATACTACTATCTGCTTATGGATAAAGCACTGATTGAAATATTCAAGCAATATATTTATAAATAATAATCATTTGTTTACACACATACATATACATACAGAAAGAGAAAGAGAGAGAAAGAGAAAGGCCTGTGGGGTCACTCACATATATGTATGTACTCACCCAGACATGCATTCTCATATACTTATGTGAAATGTGAATCATTTTAGGTAAATATAAAATACCAAGAAACCTTGAAGCCTTACCCAACAACCTGGTATTACCTGCCCTCATTCTTCTTTGTTTTTTACTTCTCTCCCCTTCTCAAGTTGGAGCTCCTCTCCCCATTTTTCATTTTCTGCTTCATATCACCTGTATCTTTCTCTTCCCATCTCAAATCCAATCCCCTAAGGTCCCCAATTTTTGACATCTCTAGTTTGTGCTGTTATTCCATATTGCATCTGTATATCTGAAGATTTGGATCTAAAAAAATACAGATGAGCTAGGATATGCAGCCTTACTCATTCTGGATCTGTGTTACATTACTAAATATAAACTTTCTAGGTCCATACATTTACCTGAAATTTTCATGGTTTCCTTTTCTCTTTATAGCTAAATAGTAGTTCATTGTTTATGTGTACTACATATTCATTATTTAATCATTTGTTGAGGGATGTGTAGGTGGATTCCATTTCCCAGCTATTGTACATTGGGCAGCAATGAACATGGCTAAACAAGTATCTGTGGCATATGATATCTAACTTCTTTAAACATGTCAAGGAATGGAATAGTCTTCTCATTCAGTGAGTCTATTTTCAAGTTCTTGGAGATTCTTGATGGTGATTTTCGGAGTAGCTCACAAATTTGGATTCCAAACAACAATAAATAGAGATCCTCTTTTTCCACAATGTCACCAGCATTTATTGTCAGGTGTTTGTTTGTTTGCTGTTTGATTTGGTTTTTTAATAGTTGTTGTTGTTGTTGTTGTTGTTGTTGTTGTTGTTGTTGTTGTTGTTGTTTTGAGCCTAAGCATTCTGATTGGAACAAGTAGTTATTTGTATGTATCTTAACAGAAGTTAATGCTCACCACAAGAACAATAAATTGGAAAAAAAACAGTACCTGGCATGAGAAATCTCATTTAAAATGGTTCTTCAAGTTATTCCAAAAATAATACAGATTATGTCTGTTACCCTTAGTTGACACTAAGTTTTAAAAGTAAACCTCTATTACCAAAGACACCACTCACAAGGACACAGGTCTTGGCTTATTTGAATTGGGTCTAACCTAAAAACCTCCTTTGGCAGTCTAGATTCCATAGTACCAGTAATTCTGAATGTTGCCAAGAGAAGAGAACTAATAATATTATTAACCACAACAATGACCAGCATAGCAAGATATGTTGGTGAAACCTAGCCAATTTTCCAGGGCCAATGGGGTCACAGACATTAGAAAAGAACATACTGTCACCATTTTGCTAGAATAGCATAATTCCTAACTATACTCTAAATGTTATACTTATACCCGCAGATGATTCTAACTTCTCTCACTATCAAAGAAAATTCTTTTAACACCAAATGAAAATAATCACAGAAAACCATAACTGTACACAGTGTGGAGATCAATGGACCCTGAAAGGCTCAGTACCAGTAGCTATATCTATATCACAGCTCAGGGAACATCACAGAAGATGAGTCAGATAGATTGTAAAAACATCAAAAATCCCACAGTGAAACAGTCTCTTCTAGAAAGGGCTATATAAAAAATAACAATGGCAATATCAACAGATATACAAACATGAAAGAGAAAAACTATTGCAGTTTTACCCATAGACTAAGAACTACAGGTAAGTAATTACTACAAAGAGACAGAGATTTGCCCTCTCCAAGGAATAAGCCTCCTGTTTTTCCAAAATGTGGTCAAATCTAAAATGGTATCCACACAAACTTCAAAAGAATTTTAATGAAATATATATATATATATACATATATATATATATGTATATGTATATGTATTTATATATAGATATATACATATATATATGTGTGTGTGTGTGTGTGTAACAATAGTAATTCTGGCAGAAGAAACTATCAACTTTAGAGATTTGAGAGTAGGTGGACATAGAAGGGTTTGGCAGGAAAGGACTTAAGAAGAAAGAGAAGAAAGTTATGTAATTATATTTTAATTAAAAAGTATTTAAAATTAAAAAGAAGACTAAACCTTTCTTTCATACACACACACACACACATGCACACATACATCCATACCAAGGGTCAGAGTTTAGTTAAACTGATTTTAAAGAAAAAAATTATATGTCTAGTACAACTGCAATTTTCTTTTCTTTCAATTTATGTCATGGTTTTCTTTATTTTTACCTAGAGTTAGTCTTCTCTTCAGATAATAAGGCCTGTATCATAAATAGTATCCCTCTTTAGTATCTTGTAGAGTTACTAAACCTTCAACAGTCACAGTTACATCAAACAGCAGACATGTATACTTGATGGCACTGTCATTCATAATCTCAGGGAAAAAAATCTTCCTTAAAACAAGGTTGAATGCTTGTCTAATACATTTAATCTTTAGGTTCTTCAGAATATTTAATTATATCAAGAAAATGCAGAATTCAATAAATGATTTAAAAAATCTGCTCCCCAGAATAAGAAGAAAGCAAGAACATACATTTCTTCTAGATAATTCTAGTAGTATTAAATTTCTAAAGTTAATTCAATAGTAATATGGACTTCTAATATATTTTAGAAAATTAGAATTTTGAGCTAGTATCATATCTTATAGTGTAAAGTATATATATATATATATATATATATATATATATATATATATATATATATGAGAGAGAGAGAGAGAGAGAGCATGTTTCTTAGAGACTTGATCAGACTAGGAAGAAAGGAACCCACTAAGGGAATTCTGTGGACTGGGAGGTGGGGAACAGTACCATTGTCAGAGTGCTTGCTGAGCATCCTGTATCTATACCTACATGCTTCCTGTCCCAGAACTTGGAGGTAAAAGCTGGGTAGAATCAGCAGTGCAAACTCATTCTCAGCTACATAGCAAGTTGGTGGCAAAACTGAATAACAAACAGCTTTCACTCGGGAAAAATTTTTAGTGTGTAATATAATGTGACTATTCAAGACTTTCCCAAACTTATTATAAAAGATATTTTAAACATTCACATTAAGACAAAAGACTAAATGCTGCTGATACAACACTTTCTTTTTGTATTACATTAAAATTGGGTAAGATGTAAACTGAATAAATGAATTAATTAATGGAAATAATAGATTAAATTTTCATAATTTAAATATAATTAGAATACTCAGAGTAAATAAGTACTATGATTACAATAAATGAATATTAAGAGAAAATTAAATGGGGGTTATTTACATAGTTGAATGAAGTTTCCAATATTGTCTGTAAGGTTCAGTTTATAATGTTTTCCAGAGTTAGTTTCAAATAACAAAACACAGAAATTATTTTACTATATACTAAATGCCATATGGGTTATACTCTACTGTTTGTTATAAACTACTTAAAGAGAATAAGATTTGTCTGGAAGAAAGTAAAACATGAGAAGAGTAAGAATTTCAGTGGAGATTTAAAAAAAAAAAAAAAACCCTATTGTAGCAATGCCCATGGAAAGTTCACTAACGGAAGCATAACCACACTCTGTGGTAGGAATGCAGACATAGGACCCATGAAGACTCACTAGCTGAAGCATGTCTACACAAGAATTACAATAAATGATTTGAAGCCATTAACAGGTAAATTTTATAAGCTGTAAATAATCTGGTGATTTTTATGAAAATGGGGAATTTCAAATAAAGTAGAATCTTTATATAGTAATATACAATATTGTGAGAAAAGAACTTGGAGACTTCTTTATCATGTACATGAACACTGATTATTTCATGACAGAATATGAAAAGATACTTTGAAAACTTTGAGATCTTAAAATTTTGGATTTTATGAAAGCAAAAAAAAATCAGTTATTTTTCATGTAGTTCAGATAGTATAATGCTACCCATAAGTTTTATTTTATACAATAATTATATTTTGAACTTATCCTTTAACACACATATTTTGATAATTGGTTTTTAAAAACAGGGCTTTTTTCACTTTTAATTACAACAAATGAAAATCAAGCCAAAATAACCCCCTGCATAAAACATCAATTAATTAAGTACTTAATATAAAATTCTGCAATCTGAGGGTACAGATTGAGATGACTATTAAACAAGTGTCTTTCAAGTTTTTCTTATTTTTAATGCAAGGTCAGCACATGACATGGAATGCAGAAAATCTGCTCCAAAGGAATCATATTCACAGGGAAGAGCAGAAGAACCCAAGGCCACAAAGAGAAGGATTTCCAAATGGTGTAGGACTTGGCTGTCCAGTTTTGCATCTGTTCACAAGAAAATACATGCAAACAAACTCTAATAGTGACAGAAATCCCTAATTTAGGCAAAAGCTGGTATTCTGAGATGGTAAACAAAAGTAACGACACTCATTTATGATGCATCATGAAGTAGTTTCACAATGGACTTCAATTTATGCCACTCAGATTGCTAGATGCACCCTTCAATGCTAAGCTCTCTTTGATTTATCCATGTCCAAATACCTACAAGGCTAGAACTGTAGGAAGCAGTCAAGGAGAGTGAAAATATGTTTCTGAAGGAGACAAAGTACTTTCAGTGAAGATAAATGTGGAGGCAGAATAGTCAGAAAAGAACATTCCCTTCTGAAACCCTCTGTTTGCCTTCTGCTGAGTTACAAGGGTTCTCTGCTTTATAGTTTGAATGACTTGTAAAAACTTTTCAGCTTCTAAGAACAACGAAATTACTGGGAATCTGTGCTCTGTACGTTAAGATGATTTTTTTTTTGTTTTGTTTTATGGTACCAGTTATTTATCACCCTTTGTGTTCCAGACTTTCTTCATAATGTCTCAGATTTAGTTCTTTCTTGTTTTCCATGCTGCAAATAGTCTGGGTTTTCTTTAGGATGTTACTTTCTCTTTAGAGGAGAGAATTCCAGAGTTGTAAAGTTGTTTCCTAAAATTACACACACACACACACACACACACACACACACGCACACATATATGCACATTATACTGATATTATATAAGGGATAGGATATCTCCTCAGAATACCCATTTGATAAAGACTTAGTCCCTAGCACATGTCACTAATAGGAGAGGACAGTATCTTTACACAGCAGGGTCTAGTTGAAAAAACTGGGTCTTGAGGTTTGCTTGCTTGTGAAGAGGAA
This sequence comes from Arvicanthis niloticus, assembly GCF_011762505.2. Classification (NCBI taxonomy): domain Eukaryota; kingdom Metazoa; phylum Chordata; class Mammalia; order Rodentia; family Muridae; genus Arvicanthis; species Arvicanthis niloticus. The sequence goes on along the minus strand of NW_023046053.1, from coordinate 37,368 downwards.
AATGAGATCCCAGCCTCCCCCTTTGTTGTTTTAATTCTCAGACACCATTAAGCAATCATGCCTCTGCTAGCATTTCTGTCTTAATTTTCTATCCCAACTTAGTCCTAAAGCAACAAAACACTGAAGGACTGAATCATCTAAAACCATGAGCTGAAATGATATTTTCCTTAAGTCGATTTTTGTCAGGTATCTGTCACAGCAATAGAAATCTGATTCGTATGACTGACACAGAACAAATATGTCCCTTATTTGTGAACATAAACTCTTCCACCTCACAAACATCCCTAGAGACAATTGTGTAGATTCTATATCAGTAAGATATCCCATGTGTTTGGGAAATCCTCATCGCACATATGCAACAGATATTATCCTTTTTTTTAAACTAATAAAGCTCTTGCATGTTAGTACTAATAATGCTATAAATTTACTCAGGATGTAACAAGAGTACACTTTTGGAAAAAGCAAAACAGTAACTGTATCTGACGGTGAGTGTCATGGGATGCTTTAATGAACGAGAAAGCCAATACAACAAAGCTTGTTTGAAGGAGTTGTTTAGGAACCTCAAACTGCTGTGCTACACACATTGGTGGTAAATCTACAGCACTGTTTATCTTTAGGGTTATGTATTTCACTGGAAATACAAATAATTATATATGTATTATGTACTTCATATATAAATATATTCCAAACATATTATGTATTTTATGTATTTCATATACATTATGCATTTCCCTGGATATATATTACATCATTTGCAGCTTCTGTATATTTTTGTAATGGTGCTTAGAAGGATAAGAAAGGGCAAATCAGATCATACTTGAAAGCAATTGACAAAAGGAAGAATTTTCTCTTTCCCTTATGAATTGAAGTGTGCTTTGAAAAGCTATAAGTTTATGAATTAAGAGCAAAACAAAGCAAGTTGAAGGCTGTACTTCTGAAATATGATAAATGTATTTCTCTCTATAATAGCTGTTTCTACTCTATGATATTACTGCCTCTTAAAATGGCTTGATGCTGAGTCATACAAGACTCAGTCAACATCGCCACCACCAGCTTATAAAAGTCCAAGCTACATCTTTCTTCATTTATCCTCACAACAAATACCACTGAGCATTGCAAGAAATGTTCTTTGACCTATGAACCTCAAAGCATTGAATCTTGAGCCTTTAATTATCTTGTCTCTGTCATCCTGTTTATGCCACATTTCAGATAGAGTAGGGCAAATCTGATAATACGTACTTGTAATAAAAGTTGAAATTAAAAGGTTCTATTTGTAGACTTACATTTTTCAATACCTACTTTTAAAAAGGATTCTCAAATGCTTCGAACCCTCTTCTAGCCCATTGTCCAAAGGTAGTGGGGAAAGGTGCTAAATAGGACAAGGGATGTGGGCCTGTTTAGAAGTAGTTCTTTGGGACAATTCCATTTTCTATTTGTCAGGACACCAGCAGTCCAGATCAAGGACTGATGTCAGGATATCAAACAGGAATCATCAGCAGTTACGTGACCTAACAGAAACCACCAGGCCTCTGCCCAATCAGCAGAAGTCAGCAGGAGCAACTAGGACTAGCTAGGATGCCAAGAGAAGTTCTCTGCCAAGCCTCTCTCAATGAAGTAAAGATCAGAGAAGACACAAGACCAACAAAACATTGCAAGTCTAGCTGTGCAAGTACCTCATCACTATACAATGAGTCCTATTTATAGCCTCTCCAAATATCACATGTCCTCTCATGGGTCTTACCATTCTCTTTGCCATTCTTTTTGCTACTCTTAGCAAAATACTACATGAGTCTGCATCACATATCTAGAAACTATTAATATTTAAATTTGGCAATTAAGAAAGATTCTTTAGAACACTCATTTAGAGCAAGTAGAAACCCTCTTCCAAATACCCACGTTTTAACCCTAAGAATACGTGGATGTCTTAGACAACACTACAAAGGACTTTGAGGTTTCAGACTAAGATTGCTAACAGCTAGCTTTAAAAGAGATTGTCCTGGATTATGTGACTTATCCAATGTCTTATTTTAAAAGTCCACAAAGGTAGGGATAGAAGACAAAGAAACAGATAGCTGTGATCTGAGGTCTCAAAATACTATTGGAAGGCATTAATGATCGAGGTAACAGACTAGAGCAGTGTCAGAGATCTCAGACTGAAAGATTTTAAAGTTTTCGACATCTCTGTCTTCTTCCCTCTCTTTTCCAATGTTTTGACTTTGAAGAAATCCCCAAATTGCAGTTTTATATAACCCGTCTGACACAAAAGAAGGGAGTCCACAGATTTCAGATACCTCCTAAAACTATGATAGAATATGCCAAGCTTCAAGGTCTCTCTTTTGCAGAAGTCATCTGTTTTTTCACCCATGAAAAACAGCTGCTCTCTCCAGGTTAGAAAGTGTTTGAAGCTGTACTATCTATGAAAGGGAGAAGAACGTGGTCTAGAGACCAGTTAGTAGCATCTAATTGGGTGTAAAGGATACACATGTGTTGTTAAATCACTGGTTAATCAACCTTATTCCAACCTAATAATCAATTGCTTGGATGCCAGATCAAAGTACACTCTCTGTGTCTTCATCCACACTGTAAAATGTGGTAAACCCTGTCATAAAGCAAAGGACAATTTGACTTTATTTCTTAATATTATAGAAACATTAAGCCCTACAAGAAAAGCAATACTTTCATTTTTAGAATTGTGATTTCTGCTGTCTCACACTCAACAAAAGTCCAGCAGGACGAGGTAGTTATACCTCTGCCCTAAAACTCTAGTAGACAAGAAAATGGGGAACTAGACAACGGATTGTGGACTTTCTACTGTCATGTTTTCTATTCATGTTCAAATTCATCATTTTAGGACCAAAAGACAACCATGACTTTTGGAAGTAAATACACTTAATGGGGCTGGTTTTATCCACGTGATGGCTCTTCTTACTACTAGTTCTTGATAATATTTTCATACCAATGAAGAGAATGGAAAGTGCTGATGAGCAAGGATTCCATGATTAAATGCTTGCAAAAGCTTTTCTTCCTTTCAATAGATGACTTGTTTATAAATGAAAGGGGGCATACAAAATGTGCCCTCCACTTAGGACACTTGGTAATACTCAATGGATGTCAGATTTCTGTTTCTTCCATGGAAGTATTTCACATGCCAGTGGTCACCAATAACTTTACTGTTAAGAAAAGTTAAAGGGTGTGCTTTGATCCTGAAAGCCTGTCATTAAAACTCCTGCCAACTGGCAAACATTTGGAAGGACTCTTTCTCAGTCTTAAGCCAAGCTTGAGAAAAGTTTAGTCTATTAGACTTGGCTTGAATTTTTTTCCTTTAGTGTGAGTTTTCTTCTCTGAAAGACTCCCCAGAAAGATGAATTAATAAGATGTTAAGGAAAGGAACATTCAGATCCGAAAAGAAAGTGGACAAAGATATTATTATACATATAAAAGGCAAGAGACTGCCTTAGCATCACATCTCAACACTCAACCTGCCCAACTTCTCTAAATCAAAAAATACTGATATTAAATAGGCCCTCTGAGACCCTCTCAGCCCACTTCCTTCCTCTTTGCTTTTTCTCTTGCATATGATAAGTCTTATTGCCACTAATTCCAGTGCTCACTAGGAAGAACATGTCACTTGAAATATGCAATGCCTCCTTTAGAAGTTCAAATGTCTACCTGAGTTTCTGTGGTTTGTCTCTATGTTTATCCTAAGCAAGACTAAAGAAGTGTAAGAAGCTTTAATTTGTAGATTAGAGTTCATCATACTTTTATAAGTCCTCTTCCCTGAAGGTTGGATTAATTTTCTCTCATGAGTCTCTATGTGTAAAATATAGTCATTCCTGAAGTGTATTAAAATATGACAAAGATTAGTGAGTGGAAAGATGGAAACATTCATTTATTTAGTGTAAGTCCTCCTTATTTGTAAAAGATGTATTTTAACATATTTGCATAAAAGAAAATTAAACATCCCACTGAGGTTTGTAAGCTATGATAGCATGGTGGAGTATTAAACATTGTTCTGTGTTTTCTAGCTTTCTCTGACCTGACTAGTATAATAAATTATTGAATTAAAGATGCACATTCCAAATGATTCACTTTTTCTCAGTGCACATTTTGTGCATATTAATTCACTCATTTTTCCCCAATTGAGTGTCATCAGTTACTAAATTCTTTTACTCCATTCTTTTTTTAAAAAATGCATAGATTAGTTCATCACTCCAAGATCAGAGGGGCTTCTCTGGAGGAGTATATGGTGATTGACACAGAAACCAAAAAGTAGTCAAAGTACAAATAATAAAAGGCTGTTGACTATTCACCCTAAAGGGGACATTTGTATTATACCCGTGACTCACAGGGCAAATGGATTGTCGCAGAATAGGAAATAAAAATATTGTTAGAGACAAATGAGGTGTATGAATCTAAGGAAACAGTATTTTACCAACCTGACAGGACAGGGACACACATGAACTCACACAAAACTTGAAAACTCTCCAGACAAAACAAAGGCATGGAGGAGAAATCTGAACAATGAGTTCTATTCTTAGATTAGAAGCTATTGACAGTTGGAAGCTGCTGAGAGGAGGAGAGTAAGGGAGAGGGAAGAAAGGCTCAATCTTCTTTAAGAATGCAGGTCTAGTGATTCAAGTGTATTCCAGTGGATGGCCACACACCTGAGGGCAGCACAAATTGCCCTTGGTGTATCTTAAATAATACATTAGGGTGTAAAGTTCAGTCAGTAGGGAAGAAGGGCTGGATGTATGAAGAGTTATAGGAGAGGTTATGAATGTAATAAAAATACATTTTCATTCATTCCGTTGGCCCTCAGGGCTTCTCTCCTGCGCTCCCATACCTGATCGTGTTTGCCTTTCCCCATACCCATACCCTCTTCCACACAGGTCCCACCCTCCCTCTTTAGCCCATCATTGCTTTCCTTTCCTTCCCAAGTAGGATTGAAGCATCCTCAATTAGATCTTTCTGTTTGTTAACCTCCTTGAGTTCTATGGACTGTATTCTGTATCATTTTGGCAAATATCAACTTATTAATAAATACATACCATGCATTTCCTTTTAGGTCTGAGTTACATCACTCAGGATGATATTTTCTAGTTCCATCCACTTGCCTGCAAAACTCATGATGTCATTGTTCTTAATAGCTGAATATTATTCCACTGTAAATGGACCACATTTTCTGTATCCATTCTTCCATTGTGGGGCATCTGTGTTGTTTCTAGCTTCTGGCTATCACAGATAAGGCTGACATGAACATAGTGGAGCATGTGCCCCTCTGGTGTGGTGGGATATCTTGAGAGTATATGCCCAAAAGTGGTATAGCTCAGTCTTTAGGTAGATCTATTTCCAATTTTTTGAGGAACCCCCAGATTGATATCCAGAGTGGTTGCACCAGTTTGCAATCCCACAAGCAATGGAGAAGTGTTACTTTTTCTCCACATCCTCACCAACATGTGCTGTCACATGATTTTTTTGATCTTAGCCATTCTGATTGGTGTAAGATAGAATCTCAGAGTCGTTTTGATTTGTATTTCCCTGATGACTAAGGACTTTGAACATTACTTTAAGTGCTTCTCAGTCATTCAAGATTCCTCTATTGTAAATTTTGTTTAGGTCTATATCCCATTTTTATGAGGTCATTTGATACTTCTGGAAGTTAGTTTTTTGAGTTCTTTATATATTTTGGATATTAGCCCTCTATTGGATGTGGGGTTAGTGAAAATTTTTCCCAATCTGTAGGTTGTTGATTTGTCCTATCGACTATGTCCTTTGCCTTACAGAAACTTTTCAGTTTCATGAGGTACCATTTATCAATTCTTGATTTTAGAGCCTGAGCCATTGGAATTCTGTTTAGGAAATTTCCCCATTGCTAACCTTGGGGGGTAGGAAGTGGGGGGGGGCTCTAGAAAGTACAAGAGATTCAGGAGGTGAGAGACTCTCAGAACTCAAAGGAAGGAATCTTAGATGAAATGCCAAAGAGTGTGGAGAGTGAACTTATAGAGTCCACCTCCAGTAGAAAGACAGGGCATCAAGTGGAGGGATGAGGTTGCCATCCCACACTCAAAAAAATCCTCTGACTCAGAATTGTTCCTGTTTTAAAAAACTGTAGGGACAAAAATGGAGAAGAGAGTGCCCAATGACAGGCCCAACTTGGGACTCATCTCAAGGGGAGGCTCCAAGGCCTGACACAATTACTAATTCCAGACAGGAGCCTAGCAGGGCTGTCCTCTGAGAGGCCCAACTGTTGGGGGCCGACTTTTAGCAGAAAGCGGCTATCAGCTTTGCAGCCATCTTGAGTCATATACCCTGACATGAAACTTGGATTACAATAGCCTACAACAGCTGAGCACACTCTGATAATCTCGGTTTAGATACCTTGGGCGTGTGAGATTAAAGGTGTGTGAGATTAAAGGTGTGTAACTTAAGAGTGTGACTTAGAAGTGTAGAGATCAGATTTAGAGACAAGACCTAAGGGCATGATTAAAGGTGTGACCAAAAGGCATGGGTTAGGAGTGAGACATATAAAGGCGAGAGGCAGACAGAAGAGAGATGAGAGAATCAGACACTTAGAGTATCATATACAATTTAGGGATACTCTTTAGATATACTCTTTAGGGAGACTCTTTAGAGAGTACAGCTAGACTTGGGACTTGGACCAGGAAGAGAGACTGAAGAATAAACGGGATTGAATCACACTCTGTCTGGTCTCCGTTCTTCGAGTCCGTCCTCACTCTCTCTCTCGCTGAACCCCGACCCTCGGACCGGAGCAGCAGCTTGGGCCGGGATACAGTGGCCACCAAATGCGGGGCAGCCCGGGCCTCAACATTTTGCTTAGGCCCCCAACATTTTTGGCACCTGAACAGGGACTCAACAGGCCTCAACAGAGCTATCCTCTGAGAGGCCCAACAAGCAGCTGACTGCGACAGATGCAGGTACTTACACTCAACCAATGGAGTGAAGTTAGGGACATTCGTGGTTGAATTAGGGAAAGGCTGAAATAAGTTAACTAGAAGGGCGACCCCATAGGAAGACCAGCAGTCTCAACTAACTGGGATCACTAAGATCTCTCAGACACTGAGCCACCAACCAGGCAGCATATACAAACTGGTCTGAGGCCCCTGACACATATGCAGTAGAGGACTACCTGGTCTGGCCTCAGTGGGAGAAGATACACCTAGCCCTCAAGATTCTTGAGGCCTCTGGAAGTTAGAAGGCCTGGTATAGTGGGGGACATCCTTTTGGACACAGGGAGAAGGAGGAATGAGATGAAAAACTGTGAGAGAGCCAACCCGGAGGTGGGTAATGACTGGACTGTAAAAAAAATAAAAGTAATAAAAAAAATATATTTCATGAAATCTCAAAGAATAAATTTTAAAATGTGTTTTTTCCTGATTTGTGTGTTCTCACACTTTACTCCTTAATTTTTTGAAATTTTTTTTTTTATAGTTGAGATTGTGACAGACTTACCTCATTTTCTCTTTCTCTTTCACTCCCCAAGCTCTGCCATATACCCTTCCTTTCTCTCTTTCAACTTTATGGCCTTTTTTCCATTAGCTCCAAAAATCACAAGGTTAACCAATGTGATTTGAATATCAAACAATGGGAAAATGTATTCCATCAAAACTTTAATCCTACTAAATTTCTTTCTGTCTTTACTATCTTATTAGAAGTAACTATTGTCTTTATCTTGTAATATGAACATTTCTGAAATCATTTAGACTCATTTATACACAGAAATATGTGAAGTATAAAAAATATTATATTGTAATTTTTACTGACATGTTTTATTATCTCGCAGTATAAATTAGATCTGTTTCAATATTATCATGTTTATTGATTCTTCAGACATAAGGAGTTTTGATGTTCAGGTCAGCACAAGATTTACCCAATTACATTCCTTCTGTAGTTGAGTATTCAAATCATCATCTAAAATCCACCTCAGAAGTAATTTAAGAGACATGCCCCAGTGAATTCTGCAGTACTCTCTGAAAGCAGATTTTCTGACGCTAGTAATTTCTCAACTGGTAGTTTCAGGCCAATATGACATTTTCTCAAAGGATATGTGCTTTTCTTCATTTAAGAAAAACAACTATTCAAATTAACTTCACAGGTACATAATTCCTCATACTGGTGATAAAATTTTGCCTAGGGCTTGAATATATGCATTGAGAGCTAAAGCAAAGTGAAAACATATTATGCACAAGCTACTTGAAGGATGTGAGAAGTGCAAAATCCCACAGCTATCATGAAATATTAACGTGAAGCATGCACACAAGACTAAAAATCTGTAGTTTCTTTATATGTGGAGCTAAGCTAAGCAAATTGCACTATTTCCATAGCTTAATTTCACTCCATAAGGAAAAGGAAAAGGTCTGCAGTTGCAATGAGAACATGAAATTGTTATTAAAGTATAGCCTCATATATGATATATATTTTACATTTGGTAAGATTCTAAGATATAGTGATATAATTCTATCTGTGATGATTTTAGAGTTGTCTCTTGCTATTTATTACACTATCAAGATCAAAGCATGAAGAGAATTCTGTTGACAGATGTGCATCATAGCAGCTGAGTGAGACCCTTCCTCAAGCCCCTTCCAAAACAGCATAGCAAGGGTCTCAAGCTGACCTACCATAATTGGCTGGTAGGTGGAATCTACTGGATATCACTAAGACTCAGTTGCCTGATAACATGTGATCCTGTACAAATGCATCTTATGTACATTTTTTCTAACATGTGACCCTGGACAAATACATCTTTTGTATACATTAGAGAACAAATAGACAAGGATTTCAGTATCCAAGAATTGTGAATAAGAAAAGACGTAAATTACAGAGAACAATCAATTTCATTATGTGATAATGGATCAGTGTTTAATAAATCCTTTGATATGGTTAAATGGGAACTAAATATAATTTTTTCATTGTATATTAAAACTTTAAAACATAGTTATGTTAAGATTTATTTTTTAGTTTTACATTTTATTGTAGTGAAATACATGTGAAATAAGTACATTTGCTATGTTAACTTTTTTTATTAATTTGTTTTATGAAATTTATTTTGATTATAGTCTTTTCCTTCCCCTAACTCCTCCCAGATCCTCCCTACCTCCCTACTCACACACCTTTATTTTTTTCTTTCTCCTTCTAAAAGACAAAATATGAGAAACAAAAGCAAAGAAAACAAATAAAAAAAGAAGAAAGTAAGTACTAAGAACACCACAGAACCTGAACCTGTTTTCATTGGTTAACTACTTCTGGATAGTACTACAATATACTCTGAACAGGGCTCAAGGAATAAAGAAAGCACCAATATAACTCAATCCCTGCCACCTTCAACTTTGACACACCCATGAAACATCCTGGTGCTATAGTGGCACACATTTAATGTAAGAAACGCACCACTTTCGACATATTTTAAGGCCCATCCATGAGTTGCAATCTATAACTGACTGTTAATGAGGTAACAAACATGAGAGTAGATAGGACATGAACTCTAGGGGACAATCAAATACTAGCTATTATTCTGCTAAAGGAGAATATCAGTAAAATGACTCTAAATATTAGCATACCTTTAAGAGTCATTTCAATAATGGTGAATCTATTCATAAAACTTCTACTGATAGGTTCTTGCAAATAATACTACTGTGAAAATAGGATTAACAAATATCTTTGAATCCTACTTTGTGGAGAGCTTTTGGGGCTTCTTGGCAGGAATCTGACATTGGCCAAGGACACGGAAATGGGCTTTAGGCAGGAATCTGACATTGGGCCATGACAAGGAAGTAAGTGCAGGCAGGAATCTAATTTTAGCCTAAAACAGAGAAGTAATTTCAGTCAGGAATCTAAGTCTTAGGCTAGAACAAAGAAGTTAGACTCAGGCATGAATATGGCTGTGGGCTAGGGCAGGGAAGTAGGCTCAGATATTTTTGTCATCCTGATAAGCCCTTAGAAACATTGATCATGGAGTGATCCCAGGAGTGATCACAGGTCTTTGTTTATTGCCTTGTTTGTTCCTTGACTATTGTCATTTATTGTATTGCTAGTACCTCAACCTAAAACTGACCTAAATACTTGCATGTAATTGAAATGGTATAAAAGCAAATTGGGAAAAAATAATCCTCATGCCTGTGCTGGAGAGCCTGTTGAGTGACTGAGCTGGCCTGGTCACTACTTTTAATTCTTCTGTAAATATTTACCAAGACACAGAATTGACAATCATACAATCATGATATTTCTGATTTTAACTTTGAACAGATCCTTCACATTATTTTATATGGTGACAACACAGTTTTATGATCTTACCAACAATATGCTAGAGAAATAAATCTCCATCTTTGTCAACATATGCTATTTACTGACTGATGTTATTTAACTGGGGTTTTGATGATACGCATGAAGGTAGACTATTTACTCATCTCTTTGAATAAATGGTTATTTCTGTGCATTACTTGTGTTTTATTAATGTGAATTTAAAATATATTTTTCTACACTAATCCTTTATCAGATATGTGACTTGCTAATATTTTCTTCCTTTTAATCTAGTGTCTTCTAGGGTGTTGATGGGATGTTTTAATGAGTAGAAGCATTTCACTGTATTTTAATCAAAATTATCTATTTAAGTTTTTGTTGCCTGTGTTGTGATGTCACAACATTACCATTATAATCATTACCAACTCCAACATCATGAGGTTTTCTTCTTGCTTTGTCCTCAGAGTTTAAAATTGCATCCTTATATTTAAGTATTTACTAATGGTGTTTAATTACTGTTGTCAGTATTTTAAAAGTCTGCTCTGTGAAAAAATGATTTTTTTAAATTAATTTTTATTGGATATTTTATTTACATTTCAGATGTTACTCCCTTTCTCCATTTCACCACTAGAACCCCCTATCCCATTCCCCTGCCTCCTGCTTCTATGAGGATGTGCCCCCACCCACCCACCCACCCACCCATTCCCAACCCCCCACCCTCAAGTTCCCCCAAACTGGGGCATCCAGCATTCACAGGACCAAGAACCTCCTCTCCTACCTATGCCCTAGAAGGCCATCCTCACCTACATATACATCTGGAGCCATGGGTCCCTCCCTATGTGCTTCCAGGATGGTGGTTTAGACCCTAGAAGCTCTGGTTGGTTGGTATTGTTGCTCTCCCAATGGGGCCTCAAACTCATTCAGCTCCTTCAGTCTTCTATCTAACTCCTCCATTGGGAACCCCATGATCAGTTCAAGAGTTAGCTGCAAGTGTCTGCCTCTGTATATGTCAGACTCTGGCAGACCTCTAAAGAGACAGCTATATCAGGCTCCTGTTAGAATGCACTTCCTGGCATCAACAACAGCATCTGCCTTTGGTAACTGAACATGGGATGGATACCCATGTGGGGCAGTCTCAAGACAGCCCCTTCAGCAGATTCTGTCCCACACTTTGTCTACATATTTGCTCCCATGACAGTTTTATTAGTCCTTCTAAGAAGGACTGAAGCAACAACACTTTGGTCTTCCTTCTTCATTAGCTTTATGTGGTCTGTGAGTTGTATCTTGAATACTGCAATCTTTTGGGCTAATATCCACTTATCAGTGAGTGCATATCATGTGTGTTCTTTTGTGATTGGGTTACCTCACTCAGGATGATATTTTCTAGTACCATTCATTTACCTAAGAATTTCTCGAATTCATTGTTTTTAATAGCTGAGTAATAATCCATTGTGTAAATGTACCACATTTTCTGTATCCATTCCTCTGTTGAAGGACATCTTGGTTCTTTCCAGCTTCTGGCTATTATAAATAAGGCTGCTATGACATAGTGGAGCATGTGTCCTTGTTATATGTTGGAGCACCTTCTGGGTATATGCCCAGGAGTGGTATAGCTGGATCCTCAGGTAATGCTATGTCCATGAGGAACCGCCACATTGATTTCCAGAATGGTTGTACCAGCTTGTAATCCCACCAACAATTGAGGAGTGTTCCTCTTTCTCCACATCCTTGCCAGCATCTGCTATCACCTGAGATTTTGATCTTAGCCATTCTTACTGGTGTGAGGTGGTATCTCGGGGTTATTTTGATTTGTATTTCCCTGATGACTAAGGATGTTGAACATTTCTTTAGGTTCTTCTCAGCCATTCAAGGTTCCTCATTTGAGAATTCTTCGTGTAGTTCTGTACTCCATTTTTGAATAGGATTATTTGTTTGTCTGGAGTAAAATTTCTTAAGTTCTTTGTATATATTGGATATTAGTCCTCTATCAGATGTAGGATTGGTAAAGATCTTTTCCCAATCTGTTGGTTGCTGTTTTGTCCTATTGACAGTATCTTTTGCTTTAAAGAAGCTTTGCAATTTTATAAGGTCCCATTTGTCAATTCTTGCTCTTAGAGCCTAAGCCATTGGTGTTCTGTTGAGGAACTTTTCCACTGTGCCCAAGTATTCGAGGGTCTTCCCCACCTCATCTTCTATTAGTTTCATTGTATCTGGTTTTATGTGAAGGTCCTTTATCAACTTAGACTTGAGCTTTGTACAAGGAGATAAGAATGGATAGATTTGCATTCTTCTACATGCTGACCTCCAGTTGAACCAGCACCATTTTTTGAAAATGCTGTCCTTTTTCCACTGGACAGTTTTAGCTCCTTTGTCAAAGATCAAGTGACCATAGGTGTGTGGGTTCATTTCTGTGTCTTCAATTCTATTCCATTGATCTTCCTGCCTGTCTCTGTACCAATACCATGCAGTTTTTATCACTATTGCTCTGTAGCACAGCTTGTGGTCAGAGATGGTGATTCCCCCAAGAAGCTGTTTTATTGTTGAGAATAGTTTTCACTATCCTGGGGTTTTTGTTGTTCCAAATGAATTTGCAAATTTCTCTTTCTATCTCTATGAAGAATTGAGTTGAAATTTTGATGAGGATTGCATTGAATGTATAGATTGCTTCTGGGAAAATGGCCATTTTTACTATATTATCCTTCCAATCCATGAGCATATGATATCGTTCCATCTTCTGAGATCTTCTTCAATTTCTTTCTTCAGAGACTTGAAGTTCTTGTCATACAGATCTTTCACTTGCTTGGTTAGATTCACTCCAAGATATTTTATATTATTTGTGGCTATTGTGAAGGGTGTCATTTTCCCTAATTTCATTCTCAGACTGTTTATCTTTTGAGTATAGGAAGGCTACTGATATGTTTGAGTTAATCTTATATCCAGCCACTTTGCTGAAGTTGTTTATCAGGCTGAGGAGTTCTCTGGTGCAGGTTTTGGGGTCACTTAAGTATACTATCATATCATCTGCTAATAGTGATATTTTGACTTCTGCTTTTCCTAGTTGTATCTCTTTGACTTCCTTTTGTTTTCTAATTGCTCTGGCTAGGACTATATTTATACTATATTTAATATAGTACTATATTTAATAGTCAGGGAGAGAGTGGGCAGCCTTGTCTAGTCCCTGATTTTAGTGGGACTGTATCAAGTGTCTCTTGATTTAGTTTGATGTTGGCTACTGGCTTGCTGTATATTGCTTTTACTGTGTTTAGGTATGAACTTTGAATTCCTGATCTTTCCAGGACTTTTACCATGAAAGGATGTTGAATTTTGACAAACACTTTCTCAGCATTTGACAAATCATCAGCTAGTGAGATGATCATGTGGGTTTTTTTTTTCTTTGAGTTTGTTTATATAGCAGATTTTGCTGACAGATTTTGGTATATTGAACCATCCCTGCATTCCTGGGATAAAGCCTACTGGCTCATGATGGATGATTATTTTGATGTGTTCTTGGAATCGGTTTGCAAGAATTTTATTGAATATTTTTGCATTTATATTCATAAAAAGATTGGTCTGAAGTTCTTTGTCTTTGTTGTGTCTTTGTGTGGTTTAGGTATGAGCATAACTGTGGTTTCATGGAACAAATTGGGTTGTGTTCCTTCTGTTTCTATTTCTTGGAATAGTTTGAAGAGAATTGGTAGTAGGTCTTCCATGACGGTCTGATAGAATTCTGCACTAAAACTATCTGGTCCTAAGCTTTTTTTTTTTTTTTTTTTTTTTTTTTGGGAGACTTTTAATGACTACTGCTATTTCTGTAGGGGTTATGGGACTGTTTAGATTGTTTATCTGCTCCTGATTTAATTTTGGTATCTGGTATTTGTCTAGAAAATTGTTCATTTCATCCATATTTTCCAGTTTTATTGAGTATAGGCTTTTGTAATAGGATCTGATGATTTTTTTTAATTTCCTCACTTTCTGTTGTTATGTCTTCCCTTTCAGTTCTAATTTTATTAATTTGGATACTGTCTCTGTGCCCTCTGGCTAGTCTGGTTAAAAGTTTATCTATCTTGTTGATTTCTTCAAAGAACTAACTCCTGGTTTTGTTGATACTTTGTATAGTTCTTTTTGTTTCTCCTTGGTTGATTTAAGACCTGAGTTTGATTATTTCCTGCCATCTACTCATCTTTGGTGTGTGTGCTTTTTTTGTTCTAGAGCTTTCAGGTATGCTGTCAAGTTGCTGTAGTATGCTTTCTCTGGGTTCTTTTTGTAGGCACTCAAAGCTATGAGTTTTCCTCTTAGCACTGCTTTCATTGTGTCCCATAAATTTTGGTATAATGAGACTTCATTTTCATTAAATTCTAAAAAGTCTTTAATTTCTTAATTTCTTCCTTAACCAAGTTGTAATTGACCAGAGCATTGTTCAGTTTCCATGTGTAAGTGGGCTTTCCATTGTTTTTGTTATTATTGAAGACCAGCCTTAATTCATGGTTATCTGATAGGATGCAAGGGATTATTTTAATCATTTCGTATATGTTGAGGCCTATTTTGTGACCAATTATATGCTCTATTTTGGAGAAGGTACCATGAGGTGCTGAGAAAGGGGTATATTCTTTTTTTTTTTTTTTTGTTTTAGGACAAAATGTCCTATAGATGCCCGTTAAATCTATTTGATTCATAACTTCTATTAGTTTCACTGTGTCTTTGTTTAGTTTCTGTTTCCATGATATGTCCATTTCTGAGAGTGGGGTGCTGAAGTCTCCCAGTATTATTGTGTGAGGTATAATGTGGTCTTTGAGCTTTAGTATGGTTTCCTTTATGAATGTGGGTGCCCTTGCATTTGGAACAGAGATATTCACAATTGAGAGATCACCTTGGTAGATTTTTTTTCTTTGAGGAAAATGAACTGTCCCTCCTTATCTTTTTTGATAACCTTTGATTTTATTAGATTATAGAATGGCTACTCTAGCTTGTTTCTTCAGCCAATTGCTTGGAAAATTGTTTTCCAGCCTTTTATTTTAAGGTAGTGTCTGTCATTTTTACTGAGGTGTGTTCCTGTTTGCAGCAAAATTCTGGGTCCTGTTTACATATCCATTCTGTTAGTCTATGTCTTTTTATTGGGGGAATTGAGTCCATTGATGTTAAGAGATATTAAGAAAAATGATTGTTGCTTTCTGTTATTTTTGTTATTAAAGTTGGAATTATGTTTGTGTAGCTATCTTCTTTTGGGTTTGTTGGAAGATTACTTTCTTGCTATTTCTAAGTGTAGTTTCCCTCTTTGTGTTGGAGTTTTCCATCTATTATCCTTTGTAGGGCTGGATTTGTGAAAATATATTGTGTAAATTTGGTTTTGTCATGGAATTTCTTGGTTTCTCCATCTATAGTAACTCAGAATGTTGCTGGGTATTGTAGTCTGGGGTGGCATTTGTGTTCTCTTAGGGTCTATATCATATCAGTCCAAGATCTTCTGGCTTTTATAGTCTCCGTTGAGAAGGTGTAATTCTTACAGGTCTGCCTTTATATGCTACTTGACCCTGTTCCCTTACTGGTTTAATATTCTTTCTTTGCTTTGTGCATTTGATGTTTTCATTATTATGTGGCGGGAGGTATTTCTTTTCTGGTCTAGTCTATTTGGAGTTCTATAGGTTTCTTGTATGTTCATGTTTTTATTGTCTTTACTTCAGTTTTTAGATTCTGGATGGTTTTGCTTAATTTCTTCATCTGTTTTGTTGTGTTTTCTTTTAATTCTTTGAGGGAATTTTGTTTTCCTCTTTCAGGGCTTCTACCTGTTTACCTGTGTTCTCCTGTATTTCTTTAAGGGAGTTATTTATGTCCTTCTTAAAGTCCTCTATCATCATCACAAGAAGTTATTTTAAATATGAGCCCTGCTTTTCTGGTGTGATGGGGTGTCCAGGACTTGCTATGATGAGAGAACTGGGTTCTAATGATGCCAGGTAACCTTGGTTTCTGTCATTTATATTTCTGTCTCATGCTTGCCTTTCATCATCTGGTTATCTGTAGTGCTACCTGCACTCACTATCTCTGACTGGTGCCTACCTCTCCTGTTATCTTGCTTGTGTCAGAACTCCTCAGAGTCCACCTGTCTCTGAGATCCTGTGATCCTGAGATCCTGGATGGAAGAGTTCGTGGGACTCAGGCTGCCTCTAGAATCCTGATATTCTCTGATTCTGGGTGTGTTAGAGCTCCTGGGAGTCCAGCTTTCTCAACTGCTCTGAGTGTAGTGGATTCTCTGCTGCTCTGAGTACAGTGGTTCCTCTAGGATGGGTCAGGATTTGGTGTCTTCATAGGAGCAGACCAGCTACAAGTCAGCCTCAGCAAAAAGGACCAAGTGAGAGGAGGAATGGAAGTGGTATTTGGAAGGGTGGGGTTTTGGTGTGAGATGGGTCTTGCTTGAGCTGGACTCCCAGCTGCAGCTCTGGGGCGTAGGGTTGTGGGGTAGGGTTCTTACTGGCTGTTCTGAGTACAGTGGTTCCTCTAGGATGGTGTGGATATGGTGTCTTCATGGGAGCAGACCAGCCAGGAGTCTGCCCCAACCCAAAAGGTGAAAATTAATTTGACTAAATATGTCAAGATTTGTTTATAATATTTTTATTCATTCACACTGTCCTATGTCTCTGTCTTATACCAGTGTCATACAGCTTTGATTACCATAGCTTTGTTACAGGTTTTGAAGTAAAGAAGTGTTTAACTTCATTATGTACTTTCTCAAAAACATTTTTGACTGAATTCTTGATGAAGGATTTTAAAATGTCTAGGTATTATATAACACTGGACTTATAGAAATTTTTTTTCTCCTTGACAATCTCCAATTCTTTCCCTCTTTAGAAATATAAAGCTTTATAACATAGCTTGCCAATGTAACTAAACTCACATTACAGAAATATAATCTAGGTGTTGACATTCAAATTAATCATTTATCTTTAAAAGAAAAATGTGAAAAGTATTCTCAATTTTTTAACTTTTATGTTCTAATGATTTTACACCTGAGTACTATATTTGTATCATTTGCACTCCTTCTTTAGATCATCTAGTTCTTCCATGTTTCTTTTACTCCTTTTGTTTTTATTATTATTAAACATACATGCACACACACATGTGCACACACATGTACACACACACATGTACACACACAGTTTCTATTTAGGCAACTGTTTTGTTGCTATTTCATGAGTCAAGTTTTCATAGTGTCTAGAAGATGCTATCTGCAAGCACGATGCTCTATTTCTTACACTGTTTCCTCCCTCTCTTTTATGATTTTTTCCTAAACCCTAATGGGTGAGATATAGTGTTTGCTTGCAAAATAAAGAACAGAAAATAAATTATTTTCATGATGAAAAAACTACTTAAATCTGACTAGGGAGATGGTTCAGTGGATAGAGTGCTCAGCTAGTGTGAATATCTGAGCTCAGATCCCTAGAACCCACATAAAGCCAAATGCTGTACTATGTGCTTTAGTAATCCCAGAGCAACACTGGAGTGGAAGGCAGGTCATTCTTCAAGAGTTCTCAGGCCAGATAGTCTCATGTGAAGTAGGGGAAGAAGAAAAGATCCTACCTAAAGCACAGTGAAGTGTGAGAACCAAAACCTAGGTTGTTCTATTACCACCACAAACATGCTGTGATACACACACACACACACACACACACACACACACACACACACGGGGGAGAAAGACAGGAAGACAAAGAGCGATAGAGAGAGACAAAGACAGAGACAAAAAGACAGAGAGAGATTAAAAGAAAGAATTTTAAATACTTCAGGTAAATGTCATATTTAAAGTCCACAAGAATACATGTTTGTCATTGGAATGGACTCTGCTTGGTTCTGAGTGCCAGAGTAGATCTTTGTGTTTTGGCCTTGAACATTAGCATTGTTTTCTGTGCATTATTTATGGCTGGTACCTACTTAATTTTACCTATGTATTAATTGAACTCTGACTCAGAAAGACAACTTAGCACTATGTTTAAGTATCTTGAGGAGATGAGCTGAAAGAATCATTTCCCAAGAAGCATTCTCAATTGATTTGTAAAACATGTTTGCTTTCCAGTTGCAAGAAAATTAAAATGGACAAGGCAAGGGCTATTAACTTAGGTCCTTTCCCTACCAGCCTAATTTACAGCCTTACACAGAAGCATAAACAATCTGCTTCTAGTGCTTCACATACTTTCCATAACAGATACCAAGTGTAACAGTTATAAAGAGAGTGGTGATAGCTTCCCGTAATCTCAGCTTTTCAGAGGTGGAGGTGGGAGACTTAGGAATTCAGGTTACCCTCAGCTATATAGTAAGTTCAAGGACAGCCTGAGCTACATGAGACCATATTTCAAACAACTTTACAAAATATATATGAAAAGGCAAGTTTTGTCATTAGAATTGGAAACAGAAACACACAAAAATGGAGAGATGGTTCAGTAAGTAACATTCTCGCCATGTAAACATGAGAACCTGTGTTCAGATCCCCAGTATAGAAAAGCTATGCATTGATACATATAAATTCAGGATGAGAATGTAGAGAGTGGTCAATCCTGGGGCTTTCTGACCTGATACTCTAGCCAACTAGAGATGCCTAGTTCAGTGAAAGACTGATTCAAAAAAATTAATAAGATGGGGAGCAATAGAGGAGGATGTAAGACACTGGCCTCAGCCTTCCACATGTACATATGTACAGACACATCACACATCACACACACACACACACACACACTAAAATAGACATACACTAAAATAGACACACATACTAAAAATAGAAATACAAGTGCAAAAATGTTGGGTTGTAAAGATACAGACTTGCACAGCCTAACATTGTACATAGAACATAAATCCCTCCAACTTCATCTGAGGACAAAAGAATATTATGAGAGAGAAATGTTAAGTTTCCACTCAGCCTGGGTCATTAGAACTGATGTTCAGACTTGTCCTATCATTTTTATATGTTACTAAAATTCAGTCCCCTAAAACCCTCAAACATCATAAAACATTGTCTTAGAAGAGAAACACTGTCTTGGAACTGGGGAAGAAAACAAATATCCTCCTTACAGAGCCAGTCTCCGGTTGACATCCCAAGAGACATAGTCAATGGAGTCTGTTAGGACCAGTGAGTGTTCTCATATAGTTACCCCATCTTTAAAGATTGTAGAGGGCAGAGTTAGTAGTTCTGACACTGCCCTGACTAGCTATCCCATGTTGAGGGCAGGGTCATTGACCATGATGTCCTCTTCAAATGGCTTGAGTTGCTGTTGTTACTATGTTCTTGTCCTTGACACTCATACCTAATCCACATCATTTATCTTTCTCATTTTTACTGTATTTTAAGGGTGGATGAAGAGAGCTCGTGCTTGGTATCAGCCTCTATGGAATGTAGTAACTGAGGAGAAGGGAGGGAGTGAGGGATAAGTAAAGGGAGAGAGAGGGAGAGAAAGGGGGAGATGAGATAATGTCCAAGAAATTGGAAAAACAATAAAATATGAACTTTCAAGAAATCTTGTATCCATATATGAGTCTTAACTGTATACAATATTTTATTTCATGTGCGTCTAGTTTATACTTCTGTGAACAATGTAAGTAACAGATCAGATGGGAACAATTGTTCAACATCAAGGCTCAGTCCCTTCCATCTAGAATAATGGGACATTAGCCTCCATCAGATTTGCTTTTCCAGCTGCTAGTTAATAATTCAGTAGCAGCTACTAATCTTCTGTAGCTAGAGTGGTGGAATCAACTGTGTAGTATTTTACCAAGGAAGGGGATGCCTTCTGCCTGTCAACAGCACTGTTTAGCAAGTGCTTATTTAAATACTGAAACATAGCATGCAAGATGACTCACATGTTGGGCCCTGCAACCTGAGCTGGAGAAAGGTTCTTCACTTGAATTAGTAGATGAACTCTTTTCCAGAGGCTCAAGCATGGCTACTAACCAAGCTGATTCTTTTTGGCTTCTGGAAGCTGCCACTCTCCTCTCTCAGAGAGCTCCAAGATCTAATGATTTCATTTCTAAGAGTCTAAGTTTCTCTTGGTTATTAATCTATATGTTCATCTCTCTTCAGTTACTTTTATAAGTCTAAAATTAGTTTGTCTGTAATTTCTGTTGAAATTGTTATTTTATATAAAGGTCCTCCTTTCTTTTTTTAATAATCATTCTATTCGTCTACATTTCAAACAATTTCCCACTTCCCTGTTACCCCGATACAAGCCCCTCATCCCCAACCTCTCTCTCCTTCCTCCCCTTTGCCTCAGGAGGACTAAACTCACATGATTCTTTTAAGATGTTTCTAGTACTTCTTAAGCCTTTTGCCCTTCCACAGATTTGAAAAATTAAGCATCAAAATACAAAGTGCTCTATAAAATACACTAATTACATTGGATGACTAACAATATATAATACCAACTGAATGGAAGTATGATTGAATGGCTTGTCCTTAAAGCCAAACATAACTTGATCTCCTGTTCTTAACACTCAGCCCACTCCTGTTTTATTTAGTATGCAGAATTAAAATCTCTTCCTCTCACAGTGCCTGTCAGTCACATACAGTGTAGAGAATTACCATTCAAATGAGGAGGATCTTAGCACACAGTTTATTGCATACTATATGTTTATTACCCAGCTATTCTTATACAACATGGACATCCCAGTTCCACTTCAGGACAAGCAGGCCTAGAAGGGTTAAGGAACTTGCCTAAGTGAGCATAGCTAATTGACTTTAGACTGGATATTGATCTTTACGTACTTGGCCCTATATTTTTGGTCAGGAAAAATGAAGTTCAGACTATCTCAAGTGGCTGCCTTCAAAATCAGAAACAGGCTTTGTGTCTAAAAGATAACCAAGATGCTTCAAACAGCTTTGCATCCTGTGGCCATGCAGACAGATACACTCATATCACAGTAGTTCTAAGGATTCCCTGTGGTCCTCTGTGCTCCCATCTCACAGACCTTGCTATTGGATCAGCATGCATTTTTAAAAAGGAGCATTTAACTGTAGCATCTCACAGCAAGCGAGACCTCAAATCTCCCCAGGAGACAGACTCCATCACATCACTGAAGCCTGCTGGAAACGTGACAGTAATGACAAGTAGGAGCTTTACAGCTGCCATTCCCCTCTGCTGACATTACAAATATAAAAACTCTCCTTTCCCCAAAAGTTCATCTGCTTGATCTTTGCTGCCAAGGCAAGATATTTACTACCATTCTAGCATCAGATTCTGGCAAGAAGCAGTGGGCCTGTTAGCTTTACTCAAGAGAGAATATTCTAGTAAAGATAAGCTGCCCTATTCTCCCAATCCTTACGACACCCTGCTCACCACTTAGCACACACTCAACTACAAAGTGCAAGGGCACAATCTGGTTATAGACAGCTCCCTAATTTAGTTGTTAAGGGTAGAAGAGGCTGGAAAAACAGGGAGGAGTGCTGAAATTTAGTTATTGTGTATGCTCAATATTGGAGAAATTTTGAGGTTGGTAATAAATGATACCATGGAAAGGAAAGCAAAACTCAGCTCATTAAGACATAGCTTGCTGGAAACTCAATTTTCCCGGAGATTTATGCCAATTTCTATGTCCATGATCATTTTGGGCACCGTCTGGAGGACAGTTACTAGAATGACAGGTGAAAAGAAAAGCAGGGACAACGGGGACACTTCATTGCCATTTTTCCTGTTCCAAAGTTTACTTATAATAGAGACCTCAGCTCTCCATCACCTCCTCCAAAGGCTTCACAATGCTTCATTTGTTTTGCTATTAGTCTCTTCCCAAAGTCTCTCTATCCTGTGTAATTGGTAAAATGCCAGGCACATACCAAGAGCTTGGTAATTACAAGTAAATTAATATTAGTCTCCTTGCATTCTGATAACACATAGTGAAGCAGGCTCAACTATTTTCCATCCAAACTTTTTTTCTCCTCCTTTGCAAATTTTGAAGGAGAGGGTAGCAGTCTTCTACTCAATTGGTACCCGCACATTTCAACACGATTAAAAAAAGAAAAATAGACAAATTCTTTGGCTGTTTCTTGGGCAGAATGTTAGTAAATGGCTTCTAATGTAATTCAGATTCTAACATTCTTTTGTATACAGAAAACAAGTTCTCATCCAACATGGCACTTGAAAAGTATGCAATCAAGTTGAACTAAAATGAATACTGATTAAACGATTACAGAGTTTATATAATTCAACACACTGAATTGTAATTAGACACTAGGTAATTTGGTAATTTTGTTCCCTGCCATATTTAAACAAAATCAATGGGAAACAAGGTCTAGGAAGGTAATTATTTTAAGTAAATTGGACACAGCATGTGTCCCTAGGAGATTTTTGATGTGGTCTCTTTATGTTCCATTTACCTTCCTCCTTCCCAGTTTCTGGACTGATTAAAACTACAACTACATTTCTCAGTTTAAATTAGCTTTGAAGTCAACAGGATTTTTTCATTCCTGCAGAGGTCACCTGGAAAGCAGCCATCAAAATTAAGAACTGTAGTTCACAGCTAATAGCAGCTAGTCATTTTGTCTCTGAAAATGAAGCCCTGTGATCAGCAAAATTTAAGGGAGTGGAAGGTTTTGATTCATTAGCAACTCATAACACTTCTCTACATTCAATTTGCTGATTTGGTGTATTCCTCCTTTCCATGAGAGATATGCTGGAAAGGCAGATACCACAGTGGGGTAAGCATTTCCATCTGGAAGTGGCGAAATCAAGGGAAGAAAGTTAAGTAATTAATTAAAGGGGAATTATTACAGTCAATACCCTCAAGATCTGACTGCTACTATCAATACAAGACAGCTCTCAGGTGGAAGAGACTAACATTAGCACTCAAATCCAAATTTACGGGTGGCTCCTCTACCTACAACAGTGTTTCTTCATTCATACCCAAAATCCATGGGGTATTTAGGAAATGTGAAATAGCATCATATATGTGGTCTGATCATAAGGCTCACATCTATTTCAAAATTTTAGGAAGAAGGAATGACTGGAAAAACGAATAAGAACAAACTACACACACACACACACACACATGATTATACAGTGTTGAAAATTAGTTTCTGTGGTAGGTTTAAATTAAAATAAGTCTGAAGATATACCTGTGTAATAGAAATCTTCTCTATCATAGCCAGCACCCTGAACTTGATCACCACCCAAAGCCCACCAAAAAAAAGAAGAAAAATCTATAGTGTTAGCATCATATAGAAATTGCAACAAGTTGAATGAAAGACCAAACATCTTTTATTTCATGAAGCATACATTTAAAGGGTGGTGTTGGAATTATGGTAAAAAGAAATTGTATGCCTGGTTCTTCCTTAAATTTATTAGCACAGGTTAAATAAGTAATTGTGAATATGCAATTATATTAGTACTATAGATATTATCAAGTTCTCTAGAGTCATTCCAGTGGTGAAATTTCTACCATGGTGGATCAGAACTGAGAAATAAAATTTCAAATAGTTATACAAAGGAAAGATTCCAGTAAACATGATAAACATATGGTATAACATGTTTTCAGATCTAAAATATTTCAGCTAATGAATAGTGTAAGTATATTAGAATATATTTATCCATTTATCTGTGAGATAATCATTTATATTATCTCCACATCACTCATGGTTTACAAGTGTTTCACAAATACATGCTTTTATTTTTTTCTCGGTTTCATAGCAAGTATTATAATACCTTGACCATGTAATAGGTACATATAATGTTGTCAATAAATTTTAAAACTATGTTGAAAAGATGATTTATGAGTTTGTATTCCCATCAGTATATTACAGGGGTTCAAATTGCTGTATAGCCTTAAAAATATTTGGTATTAGCCTACAAGTTTATAACTGGTGATTTGGATTTTTCTCTTACAAATATTCAAATATTCAAAAATGCATGTAGTCATGTACCTAATGATTAATGGTACTATTGATTTTCCAATGGATTTTTGGACAACCATTGCTAGAATCTCATTGGGCTAACTACTGAAATTCTTTCCTGGGTTTTTACAACTTATTTATTCTCTCATTAGTAAATTTTGAGAGCTCTTTTATGTTTTACATGCTAGTTCTCTGTTGATTATGCCACTTCAAATGTATTCTTTAAGTCCTTGACTTACTTTTTCAACTTTTAAAAGTATTTTTCAGATGTAAGATGGTGATGAAAATGTAATTTGCCAGTCTCATATTTTATAGTTCACACATCTGGTGTAACATGTGAGGAATTGTTTTCTAAGCTAACATACTATCTTCTATGTCTTTTACTTATAATTTTAGATTTCCTTTTGATCTATAGATTATCCTGCTTTTATAACTCTTCATTTTCTCTATCCTTTCAATATCTATGTAAATATATTTCTCTTTGTCTTGTTAAATTGGAACTGAAACAGCAAAGTTGACCCAGAAAGTAGCTATACTAAAGGTGCATTATCTTCTGCTTTCTGTTTATCCCATGAAATGTCACTGACCTAGTTCAAAAAGAGTGGAATATGCAGGAGAGGTGAGAAGAGCTAAGAGTGTCTTCATCTACTGCATGCATAAATTACCTGATCCTCAAAATTATCCCTCACACTATCAGTATAATCACCCAGGTTTCCTGCATAACATTTTATTTTTTTAATTATTTGTGCAAAAAAAAATTCACATACATAAATTACCCTTCCATTTACACAGCATACAATGAATGTTTCAGTGTAGTTTTGGCATTAAACTCTTGTACTTCACATGAGTTGTTTCTCACGGTACAACAGGGAAAAAGTATTTAGCACCCTCTTGCTACTTAGATCAAATTAGTGCATAATGTGGCTTTCAGCTACAGCCATAAATGCACAGGGAAGTAAACACAACAAAGAGCCAGATGAAGTGAAGTGCCTTATCACAGAGTCCCAAGCACAAAGACGTTTAGAGAAAATTAGAAACAGAAGGAATTTTAAGGCAGTAAAATGCAATTATTTATTATTTTCATTTCTATAAACATTATATATATATATATATATATATATATATGCTTTCTTAACAAAAGAAAAAAATAGAACCTCAGGACAATATTCATTTCCCTAAATTGTGATGCAGTGTTGGAAATAGAACCCATTGAGTTACATCCAAAGTCCAAACTTTCCAATTTAGAGGGGTGTGGATCATTAGTGGCCTTGTCTGAAATAGGTCCTGGTAATTTTCCATTCGTATAGATGACAAGAGTTGGTGAAATGATCAAATATGCTAAGGATGCCTCATGTTCCTAACAGTTTTCCTTACCTCCTACCTCTGCTGGGAATCATAATCCACTTTGCCTCTTAGTCACAATCACTCAACCAAACAGTACTCTATGGTTCTTTATTTACTGATTCACAAGCATGAGGAGCTCTAATCAGTCCGACAGCAGTTGAGAAGAATCTCATACACTTATATAATGAAATATAATCACATCTACCTCCCTCTTCTCCCTTTTCATCTCTTCTTGTCTCCTCCAATACCACCACCTCACAATTTCATGTCTTTGTTTTTAATAATGCACTAAATCCAGTTAGAACTGCCCAAGTGCCCATAGGTACAGGGCCATCCATGGGATCATAGGGAACGTATCAAAACACATTTAAAAAATATTCTCAAAAACCAATTATTCTCCCTCGTCCAGCAACTATTTATGCTCATTAGCTTCTGAGTAGAGAATTGGATGTAGAGATTGTCTACTCTATTGCAACAGAGTCTTGGATAGCTTGATTTTTGTGTAGGTCTTGGGCAGGTCACCACAGCTGCAGTGAGTTCATGATTCTTACAGCTATGTCAGGCCTAGACAACAGCATTTCACAGCCTTCCTCTTCAGATTCCACTTTAACTCCACTTCTTCTTTCTCAGTGTTCTCTAAGCATTGAGGGTGATAGTGATGGGAGGTGATAATATAGTACCATTTAGGTGTGAGCACTCCATTTCTTATTCTCTGTACACTGGCCAGTCTATGTCCCTACACTGACTGTCACCCACTGTAAAAAGAAGCTTCTCTGAGTAAGGCTGAGAGCAGTCAAGATACATGGGCAAAACCATAACTACTTAGAAGGTAATTCGACAGCTTAACCATTTAGCAAACTAAAATTAGCAGATTCTACCCTAGAGCCTATGACCTTCAGATACCCATGAACTTTTCACCAGAATTATAGCATCCATCATGAAAATCTAATCAGAATGTGGTTAGCTAAGCTATAACAGCTGTGCCACTATTGTAGGCACATTTTACCTAGTAGGTTAGTATTGTAGCATACAGAGAGTCCAGTGCTTGATTAAACCAAGGATGCCCCTTGTCCCCCAGAAGCCTACATAGCAGAGTCTGGCATCATGAAATCCTACTAGCAGGTCAGAAGTGTACCTAATACTCAATACATTCTTTTCAGGCCATTCTACTGTTTCCTTTTGTTTTAGCTTTAGTGATTTTCTCCTTACTAGCTCACATAAGATGTTTAGCTTTTCTCTGAGTATTGATGAAAAAAATTGTACTTACCTAAGCTCTTTCTATACCAAATATTCGTATATGTAAGTTACTTTACACGTACACTGGCTTACTTATGGTATTTTACATGTACGTGGTATAAGCTAAACACCTGTCATGGACATGCTATTACTTTTATAAAACACAGTATCAAACTTTTCTCAGCAGAGATTCTTTCAATTTTCTTCTCCCATAAGCAATGACACGTGGCTATTTACTCATGCTATAACCATAATAAGTGGTTCATAACTGAACATTTCAGATATTTGCTAATCTTATAACTATAAAATGTTATCAGATTATAACTTCAATATACAATAATTTCTTATTAAGATACTAGTATATTAATGAGAAATATTAGAAATGATTAAAAGAGCTTCAAATTTTGGGGTAATATTGGTTTTCTGAGCTTAGTATTTGTCCATCTGAGGAGTAAATATTTACAACAAATCTATACAAACTAAAAAATTAATGTATTTTGTGTGTGAAATTTTTCAAATTCAGTTATCTGCTTCACATAGTATTTTTAGGACTCTAAGACATAATGTTAAAAGCATATTTTCACAGATTTTTTATATAATGAAGTAAAGTACAGGAAGAATGTGGAAGTAGTCAGAAATTAGTCAACTGGTCACATTTCCAGGAAATCATATTTGCAGGGAATGTGACCAATTCTCTCCTGTCTTCATAAAAATGTTGCATAGATAGAAAAATATTTACTTCTCCATTCTTAGTAATGAAAAAATATTTCCTAGGTGAGAACTTGGGGTCTGTATTTCAGAGAAGTCTTTGAAAGCACAGGCTAGGGAAGCCTAGCCAATTCTCTACCACTGTAACCTACTAAGACCACCAGCAATAGACCATGATACTCCCAAGAAACCTCCTGATATGATGAGATGAATCAGTCTCTTAAACTCTGGGATATTCTTTGTCAAAACCCCCAATCCTAATACCTAATAATGAGACTATTAGTCAAATTTTAATTTATACAATCAATAAAACACCTGATCACTGTTAAATACCAAGTATCAAGGTTATGATATAAAAGAGAATAAAAAGATAGTACATATTAGAAGGGTCATATAACACCTACATGCAATGTCTTAGATATGTCTAGAAGGAAAACATGCACAAGTGAGAAAATATTAAACTCAGAATGTAATGTGAAGTCACCATCTATCACGGTATTTGGATTTTTGTAGTTTTATATATAGCAGTATTTCTTTTATGAAATTTAGTGTGCCTCAATTAGGTACATGTATATCGAGAGTTGTAATATTTTTTGGTGGGTTGTTTATTTCTAAATATTAGACATTATCTCTGGAGTCAATAGAATATTGCCATATGTGTGTGTGTGTGTGTGTGTGTGTGTGTGTGTGTGTATAATATATATATATATTATATATAATATATATAATATATATATGTAATTTCAGGGAAGATCACTTGGTATTGAATAAGAAATTGGGGGCCCCTCCCGGGAAAGAATATTTTGTCCCATTTTTCAGGATTCCTTAATTGCCTGTAGTTATTTGCTTACTTCTGGGATTCCATGAGTTTTCCCTTCCATGTTAGCTTGTCTGCTGTCTCCATACTGTTTTGTAACATGCTTCTGTTGGGAGCCAACTTTTAGCAGAAAGCGGCTATCAGCTTTGCAGCCATCTTGAGCCATATACCCTGATAAGAGATGTGATTACAATAGCCTACAACAGCTGAGCACACTCTGATAATCTTGGTTTAGATACCTTGGGTGTGTGAGATTAAAGGTGTGTAACTTAAGAGTGTGGCTTAGAAGTGTAGAGATTAGATTTAGAGACAAGACCTAAGGACATGATTAAAGGTGTGACCAAAAGGCATGGCTTAGAAGTGAGGCATATACAAGACAGAGAATCAGACAGGAGAGAGAGAATCAGACAGAGATCAGAGAATCAGACACAGCCGAGAGAAGACAGAGAAGCAGGCACTTGGAAGAGAACTTGGAAGAAGTAACTTTGAACTTGGAGGCACGAGGAACTAGGAACTAGGAATTTAGGACTTGGGACTTGGAGAGAAGAAGAGAGACTGAAGAATAAACGGGATTGAATCACACTCTGTCTGGTCTCCCTCCATTCTTCGAGTCTGTCCTCACTCTCTCTCTTGCTGAACCCTGACCCGAGGACCGGAGCGGCAGCTTGGACCGGGATACAGTGGCTGCCAAACGCGGGGCAGCCTGGGCCTCAACATTTTGCTCAGGCCGCGACATTTTTTGGCCACCTGAACCTGGGGCTAGTGCGGTTCTCAACTTGCTTCCTTTATAACTAATACTATGTGAACATCTTTCTATGTCTATGTGATCTTCTCCATTATTTTAATACATTTAATATGAGTTGAGTTTGTGTGTTATATGTGTTATATCAGACTGGATCTAGCAAATCTCTACCATAGGATAGGTGGTAGCTTATAAGTGTCAATAATTTAAAGAAATGGTGAAAATTCTTAAATTGGGATTATTTTTAGGTTTCATAAAGATTAAATACATGGAAGAAACTTGTTCAATATTGGGTTTGTTTCTAAAGTTGTCCTTAGGTGCTTCCAACCTACCACATTGTACATGCTCATAGCTCCCAGTGCCATCAAAAAAAAATCATCATTATATTTATTTACCACAGTAGTAGGTTCAAATGCTTTAAAAAAATTTTTTTTTGTGATTATTGGTAAAATGGGTGATTTTGGATGATGTCAGTTACTTTACAAACTTTTTTAATGAATACATTTATGCTTTATAATACATTTGTGTATGCATGCATGATAAAATAGTCAAAGGAATGAACATACTCATCATTTTACACAAAACATTTTGTATATAGTAATGTCACTGAAAATATCACATTTCTGGTATTTGATGAAATATTAAATAAAATCCTTATACTGTATGTAAGATGTTTTTATTCAGCTTATTCTCATTCTGAACATTATCCATCCTCTCCTTTCAGAGTTATTATCACTTTAGTGTCAGTACGCATGAAGACTGCCTCAAAGAATTCCCTTCCATGTCTCTAAAAATAGTAAAACTCACATTTCCAAGCTTCTTTGAATAGTGATATAAGTTGTTCCATAGAAAACTCTGACAAGTTCTTAGCAGAGAAGATACATCTGAAATCCAACCCCATTTATCATTGGGCACTTGGAAGCACATTTAAAAATAAATCAAGACTCTTCAGTGCAGAGAAGAAAAACATTGTTTCAAGTGGAATTTTAAATGTATTGTAGGAAAGCTATATTTAGGTTTTAAGGTGACCTCCAGAAGGCATATATGGTATATCAAATATCTTCTCCAGGTGAAATGTGTGTGAATTGCTTTTGAAATGGAAGTACTAATACTCAAGGCATGAGTTTCAACTGTAATAATTTTTGGGTCTCAGCTAACTGACTCTGAGTCTCCTACCAGGTATTTCACTCTGAAATGAGCCACACTTCTTTCAGCTCATACCTTAGGGTCAATGCAGTTCCATCGCTTGTAAAACAGCAAATTATAAAGGACTAGACATGTATAATCTGTCTCAAATACATTATTTGATGCTTTGGGTTGCCAAATAATGGTGTAATATACCTCCCTTAAAAAATAAGTATCTTTTAAAAAGACCATGTGTATTTAAATATACAATTTAATGGTTCCATAGCTCCACATGTTGAGAAATGATGACTTCAAACTGTTTAGTGTATTTGTCACTTCAGGTGGCTACTATCATGTAAAGGGGCAGGGATTAGATACGTAATGTCTTCTAATCTATCAGCAAATTTCCTGTATACAAAAAAATTTAATACATCGAAATCACATTATAGCATATAAAATTTCTAGAACTTACCTATCCTGTGTAACTGATACTTTGTATCCTTTAGCCAACATTTCCCCCCGCCCATCCTTAGTGGAAAAAACAAGTCTCTGCTTCATTAATTTAACATTCTTAATGTTCCATGTATGAACAGTGTTTGCAGCATGTGTCTTACTTTACTTATTATTATGTCCTTCAGGTTCAGCTAAGTTGCCACATGGGCAAGATTTCTCTTTTACAGCTAAACAGTGTTTCATTTTATGTGTACAAAGAATATAAAGAAAACATCTATATGTAGATATCGTTTTTCCTTTATCCATTCAACGTGAATAGAGATTTAGATCGCTTCCATTATCACGAATAGATGAGCAATAAAATCTGAATCAGATAACTGCAATTTAAACATGCACTGCTTTTGTGTACTTTGAAGATGAATTTGAAAACTACTTTGACCCCTGCAAGGGAAACAGAAAACTGTCCTTACCAGATCTTTCTAATGGTGTGACAGTAGCAGAAATACTATAGAAGTGACAAACCACTTTTTTAGGCTTTTTTCTATTGGATATTTTATTTACATTTCAGATGTTATCCCCTTTCCCCATTTCCCCCCTACTAGGAATCCCCCATCCCTTCTCCTCCTGCTTCTATGAGAATGTGCCCCCCACTCCCACCTCCCCACCAACGAAATACCCCACACTGGGGCATTCAGCCTTCACGGGACCAAGGACCTCCTCTCCCACCTATGTCCAACAAGGCTATCCTCCCCTACAGCCATTTTCTATTTGGTTCTGCACCATGAGGTTCGGTACCAGAATTCATAGCTACCACTGTTAATGGGTGTAATGAGTATATTCTGAAAGTAATGATTTCTTCTATTACCTTGTGCTTTTATTATTATTATATCTTTGGACCTTGTATTTAAATATGCAATAACTGAGTTTCTACATGTGGTATGAGCTAAAAACTTAACTTTATTATCTTGCATGGGATTATTCAGTAGTGCCATCTCCATTTTTTGAAAGGATTTCTGCTTCCTCATTGGTTAATCTAACATCCTTGCTGATCATGGATGTAAAGTGTATGTCTGAAAGCTAAACTCTATCATGCTCCTCCATTCGTCTATCCAAGAGAAACTCCCATGGTCTTCATCACTGCCACCTTTTTTGTGACGTTAAAGTGAGGCAATATGAGACCCTGTCATCGCTCTTCATTCTTAAGGTCATTTGTATAGTCTATGGAGGTTTGCTATTCTAGATGAGTTTTCGAAAGGGTCTTGAGTATCATATTAGTGAAATTCAGTGTTCATGGAGATGAAAACTAGATGTAAAGCGACTTTCTCCCTATGGTATTGGCCTCTGTCCTAGCAAAAACTTATTAACAATGTTTCCTAAAACATTCAAGATAAGAATGATATAAGATAAATGAAAAGTATCATAATATTCCAGTGATGTCCTCACCTTCAAAACTTTCTTATAAACAATTAGGATATTTCAGTTAACTGAAGTGGAGTTACATCATTTGTAGAGTTATATGACTTCACTATGTATTTTAGGCAGTAACCTTTTTATCACCCATATATACTAAAGATATTTTTGTTGCTTTTCACTCTGCAGTTATGCTTGGAATCCTGGGAATTAGTTAGGTCAGCATCAGGCACTTAGATCTAACTCCAAAAGATGTATTTTTCACCATTGCCACTATGAATTGGTAGCAAAGTAAGTAAGTTTTACAGGTTCTTTCAATGCCAAACTCTCTAAAATCAATATTAAATATTAATTCAGAGTAATTAATGGTACTTCCACTGACACTCTCTACCAGATGGTCCTTTGGAAACTCATTCGATTTACAAGTACATGTTTCCTCCCATCACAACTGGAGGCAATCAAGTATATATCCACATGGGTTCCCTAAGAAGTCAGCATGAGTAGCAACTCAGGAGTTACTGTTGTTAAAATGTGTTTGAAAAATAGAGGGGACTTGCATAGTCTCAACTCCCACCAATTATAACTGTAATAACTAGCACCAGAGTTCTCCAAGAAACTTCCAAAAAATTTTAAAGTGATCCAAGGATTCAGACATAGTGCAATGAAGAAAAGGCATCACCTGCCACATAAGCTGTCAATTCAACTAGTAATTTATTAGAGCACCTGTAGAATAACCTATAACATTTTGCACTAAACACAAACAAAAAAAAGTCTTTTAGTTGCCACTGCTTCAATCCTGGCAAAGTAGCATGGAAACAATCACCATCTTTCTCTACTTTCACTTCTCATCTATAAAGAAGCAAGAAAGACTGACCAAAAGATCATTTCTGAGCTGTTTTCTGTTTTGTTTTCTGCTTTAGAATTCTATGAAAGTACAAATCTATAATTCATTTTCATTTCCATATCAGCTTTCCTTTCCAAAGCATAAATAAACAAAACATAAGAAATCAGCCCTTGATAAATTTGAGACTGTTGAGCTGCTATTGATTTAAAATGTAATTATCCTCTTCTGTGATGCTTACATAGTGCAAACACTGCATTCCTCATTATAGAACATAGTCCTAACCCAACCACAGCACTGACACATAAAGGAGGCCAACTTATCCTAAACAATGGGAGCCTTGTACCAAAAGGCCGCCCAGTTTGCAGCATACTGTGTCAGAATACACTATTCTTGCTTTTTTACTGTAGAATGTCAAGGTCATCACTGAGTGAAATGCATGGAATGTGATCAAAGAGTGAATCTGGCTCAAAATTTCAATCACAAGTTAAGATATTGGGAACATGGTAGGTGGATGTAATCCAATTGGTAATCTCTTTTATTATCATAAAAATATTTATAGCAGAACATTTTTGATGAAGAATGCATCAGGTAAATTTATTAATTCTATTGCTACTTTAGACTTGAGCCTTCAAAGTCTCAACATGTCTACAATTTTAATTCAGTTTTCAAAATCTCCCTTTAGTTATCATATCAAGTAGTGAAAATGTACATGTCCTTGGAATGTAACTTTTCATTAACAATGTTCAGCTTTGAGAAAAACAATGACATAACCCAATTTTGAAATAATCTTGATTAATTTGAGGCTGTTTGCAGCATTGCAATAAAACATATGGAATTAATTACTGAGATGTACCCAATTTTGCCATATATTTTAAGGATGATCTGTTTTTTCTTCTATGAAGAAAACTATCAAAGTTTTAGAATTCTAATTAGTAAATGTACTAAACTATGCTAGCACATGGCTGCGCAGACAAGTCTACACAAACATAATTCATCATAAAGCTATATTGAATTCTCTTTATTTGATCATTGTAGCCACACTGAGACTCTCAACTAATGCCAAGCAGCAGTTGACTCTCATAGACATCTTTGTCTATAGTAGCTGCCATTGATATATATAGTTTTATGCACAAGAGTTACATGTTATAAGAGATATAGTTTTATGCCCCAGGCTTCACTTTACTAAGTACATACTATTTTTTAAACAAAAAGTTCACACCTTTAAAATAAACTCTTTAAATCACCAAGAAAGTTGAGAAAAAATATGATTTCTATGACAAATAAAATACTAACCAATGGATATATCCTCATTCTTACATAAGCTTTAAAACTGAGTTAAATCAGATTAGCCAGACAAGAGACATTTGAACCTATGAAAATCAAATCAGACATTCATTATTTCTTTTTATGAGTTTTTTTGACTTCTGAGCTGTCTAATGTCTGAAAATCAGTTGACTTTTCCAATGTGCAATTTACCACTTCACAATATTAATTTCTTTTCTGTAGAACAGCATTGTTTTCAGGCTAATTCCCATAGTGACCTTAAAAGTACAACAGTTTCTTCTTGTTTTTTAAAAGTGTATGTTTTGTTTGATATGTAGTCAATCACTTCAAGTTTTTGCAATTCTATGATATTTGCTTCAAATGTTTGGTCTTTTAAATATCACTACAAGACTCTTAATAATAATTGCTAGAGTTACTGAATACTTTCCTATAGAAGAAAACTGTGTTGATCATATAAATGTGTTACTGCACATACAGATTAAGCATGAATTTCATATTTAACATTTCCCATGAAATATCACCTAAATTTAAACTTATCTAATTGAATAGTTAAATTAACTACTCATTACAACACAATTCTTAAGTACAAATGTACATATTAGAAACCTTTAAGGTTTAACCATTTGGTTTTATTCTTCACAAAGCCTTTGAATGTATAATTATATTCTCCCCCATTGCCCTCACTTATCTGTTGGGAGCCAAGCTTTAGCAGAAAGCGGCTAGAAAGCAGCTATCCACATGCTAGCCACGCCTCCAAGGCTTATGTCATATCCACGCACCTACAAGGGGCATGGCAAAAGTGTATAAATACCCTAGATTTCCCTTCAAATAAAAAGACTTGATCAGATCATCTGTCTTGTCTCCATTCCTTACGTCTTTTCTCCTCATCCCCACTCTCTCTCCCTCTAGACCCTGACCCAAAGACCAGAGTGGCAGTTTGAAGCCAGGCAGAACGGAGCAAGCCACAACATAGTAACTAACCAGGCTTTTTAAGTCTTTTGTCTCAAGCCAGGTAGAGCAGAGCCGGTTACAACACTTATCCTCTTCCTCCTCCCACCAAATCTATTATTCACAAGGAGTTTACCTCCTATGTTCATGTCTTGTATGTTTGTTTGTTTCACACTCCGTTTAATTACTTTGCCTGCACAAGCATTGGGCTGGAATTTATTTACTTGAGCAGGGACAATGGGGTACTGTTGACGAATATGAGTCGGCCTTTCTAGGATTTTGGTTATAATGTTACAAAATGAGTATATATATTGAAAGATACAATGCTGTTGTAATAAGAAGTCTCTCTAGTCTGCCCCACTGATTTTATCATGATATTTTACAATCTTTTATAAACATTTTTTTGTAAAGTTTCAGCTCAGTGCTTTTGTATCTGCAATTGGCAAGAATGTTTTGCTTTCAGATTTTCCAATTCAATAACATTGTAAAATTTTATTATTTTGGTCATTTATTCTTTGTAGTCCATTAAAGTAACTAGTCAGGTGTTATTATGAAAACCAGATAGTGGATATATAAATAGCCTCATTTTCCAAATAAAGAAAAAATGGTTTGAAAATCATGAATATCAAAACACATTGATTGTCTTATTTAGTTGCTTGCAATCATTAATTTTAGCTTTGAAAGTTTTATAAAACAAAATGTATTGAATGAGCAACACCAGAAGTATCCAAACAAAACCCAGAATTAAATGAACAGAAAGTCATTTGAAAAGCTTCCCATTTAGCCATATTTCTTTAAGATGGTATTAATATTTGCATTCAAAATAGATAAGTTCCTTTAGCCACATGCACAAGGCATATGGACAGGGCAGAGACCTGGTAACAAGCACAAGTGATCAAATATTTAAATTAAAAAGCTTTTATATCCTGAAATACTAATTATAAAACTAAACCAAATTAGCTCCCTCTGAAAACATGCTCTCACTTTCTTGAATTAAAAATCCAAGTTCTATTTCTCACATGCAGCCAAAACTTTTCACAGCAACATTCTACATACTTGCAGCATTCTGTGTATCTACAGCATACTACATATCTGCAACATGCTGTATACCTGCTATACTCCATGTGTCTGAAGCATTCAGTGTATCTGCAGCACATACTATATCTGCATTCTGCATTCTGTGTATCTACTGCTGTCTGTATATCTGTAGCCCTACATGTACATAATCATGAATAAGCTCCTGTCTGTTCTGAGCCTAAATTTCTGCACATTCTAACAACCAACAAACACTCTAAAGTTCTGTATAGTCATTACTGGATTGAGCACATGCTTCCAGCAGCTACCTAGGAACCATGGAGACTTGATGATGTTAGTATCCAGCACCTTCCTGTGTTGTTATCGTTTTCATCACAGTGACAAGATACCTGAAAGAAACATCTTAAGGAAGGAAGAACTTATCTTGGCTCATTGCTTGCAAGGATGCCATTCATCATGGTTGGGAAGAGATGTCATAGAAGCAGAATTCACAACAGCCACTGGACACATGGACTTAGAAAGACTTGATCCAGAGGGAGGGGATGGATTAGAGCAATCATGGATGATTCCAGAAAATACACTTCCTCTACATAAGCACTTCCTCCTAAAAGTTTTATAAACTTACAAAATAGTACCAACATAAAACACACATAGCCAGTGGGGGACAGTTCATACCTAGTACACATAGTACAGTGTACTATGGCAAGATATTGGATCAGAGAGGCAAACCCATCAGTTGACACTCTCCAGATGACAGCAAGTGAAACTATCTCCACATCCCAGTTTTCTTCCCAAAATTGTAAACTTATGACTGAAAAAATGAGTTAAGATAAAAAAGATGAAGAGAAGAAAATTTAGGTTTGTGATTCCTGCATCTGCCCCAGTTCTCAAGGTGCCTGACTGTGTATCTCACATCTTTTTCCAGTAACTTACATAGCAAAGGCAGAATCCTGTTATATTTTCTGCTCGGGCTTGAATAACTCTTAGAGTTTCTCTATCATTTACTTATTTTTGGCTTTGTTTTTGTTATAAAAAGTTGTTTAATGGATGAATACAATTCAATTCACCTACAAATATCATGCAGTGATAGTTTGTCTTGTTTTTATTGAGAATAATTTTTTTGAAACAGTACATTCTGATTATAGTTTCATTTTCCCCGGGTCTTGCCCAATTTTCCACCCACACAAATCCATACCTTTTTTTCTCCTCTCTCATGGGAAATAAACATGCACCTAAGACAATGATAGAAATAATATATGGAGGAGGAAGAAAGGAGGAGGAGGAAGGAGAAGGATAAGGAGGAGGAGGAGGAG
>NW_023046052.1:15000-78603 GCF_011762505.2 Arvicanthis niloticus | reverse complement strand
AACCAAGCTGTCTTCAAGGTCCTGGATTCTCCTGACTCACTGTGAGTGGTAAGTGTGAGTCTGCTCTACAAGGCTTTGGGGTGGAATACAAGAAGGGGTCAGTGGAAAAGCTTTAGAATAAGGAAATAGACAATTTTTTTTTGCTCCTCCAATGGGTAGCGTGAGTGGTGACCTACCTCAGAATACTCAGTATTCTCGCTGTTGTTATTCATTTAGGCCTCTATGGAAAACATGCTTTGCCATGTGTGGCTTGCCTTTGTGACTTTGTACACCTTGAATTCATGAGAACCTTTACACAAATGCTTTCTTTTCACCCTCAGAGTATAAATTGTCTGGTGCTCTGAGTAAAGTTGGCTGTTGCAGAGGCTTCATTGCATGAGCTGTGCATGACTTCATTTGTCAGGGCCATTCTCCCACCTTCCACCACCTTTAAAGCTGTAACAGATCATCATCATTATTCCAGCTTTGAAGAAATTGTTTTTGAGACGGGTGTCTCACTGTGTAGATGTTTTTTAAGGTTTACTGTGATGGTGGGGAGGGGTATTTTGTCTCAATGTATGGCCATGGTCGATGTGAGTGCAGTGAATATGGAAGCCAGAAGAGGACTTTAGATCCCTTTGAACTGGAGTCACTGAGGGTTGGTGGACCTCAGGTTGTCTGCATGAGCAGCCAATACACTTAACCCTTGAGCTGCCTCTCCAATCCTTACACTGTAGTCTTAATGAGTGGCCTTTCATGGAGACTCAGATTCTTAGTCAACATGTGGTTGCTAGGAGCCAAACCTAGGTCTTCTGAAGAGCAACGAGAGCTCTGAACAACATAGCCATCTCTCAGCCCTCAGAGTTTTTAGAAAATCCTTGTACATGTATATATATGGAGTTTTTCTTTTATATCTCGCTCTCCTCCACATTCTCTTGACCTTTCCATCCCATTGATCCCCATTGTCTCCATAGACAGTGTTACTTTAATTCTGTGATGTATAGTGATTCAATGTATTTATATAGAATCTAGGACTGTAGCGGCTTGATTTACTTAATGTGATCTTCCACAGTTGCATCCATTTTTCAGACAATAACTTGCTCCTAATCCCATCTTTTATGTGTACTATATACATTTGTCCACATCTCTGTAGATGGGTGTGTGGCTTCAATAAATGGATTTCATACTTAGAGGTGGAGTGAGCAATGATGTGTAATACCTACCTCTGTGGAATGTTGGGGTCCTTTATCTGAATACCCTGGAGTAGTAGAGCTGGTTCATATGGAGGATCTAGTTTCACTGAGTTTTGAGACACTTATGTCCTGACTTGCACAGTCACTAGACCAACTTACATTTCCATTAGTGGTGTCTAAGACCCTGTTGTCTACGTACTTGCCAGCATTCATTGATCTGTGTTCTTTTTAAAACAATAATTTGATTAATTTTTTTTATTAGATATTTTATTTACACTTCAGATGCCATCCCCTTCCCCATTCCCCCCCCTTAGAAAACCCCTATCCCATACCCCCTTTTCCTTTTTGCATTTATACATTTTTTTAAAATAATGTTAATCATAAGCGTTATAAGTTTGGAATTGTTCAATCAGAGGTGTAACCCACTGACCAACCTAGATATAACAACTATCTTTGACTGATGGAGATACATGAATATCTGCTTCCCTGTCTCCCCCCTCTTTCTCTCTTTCATCACCTAGCTTCTCCTCTCCTTCTTCTTCTCCTCTTCTTACTCCTTTTCTTCCTCTCAGTACTCCTCCTACCTTAGCTCCTCCTACACATCACCCTTCCTGTTAAAATGAAACTTTTCTCTCAAAATACAATTAGAGCATAATTATGCCAATTTGTACCAGTGAGGTACAAGATAGTCCTAATACCCCGTCCATCCTTTTGTTGACTAACCAGCACCTCTGTCATCTATCCTAACTAAAACATTTAGTTCTGAACCTGGCTTTAGGATGAATGTCAGCTGACGACCATCCACTCAAATCTTTTCTCTTACGGTAAATAGCTATAAGTTTTCAACCCCGTCAGAAATCCAGAATGACCGAGTTAAACTATAATTGTGGGAAGCACAAAGCATAGCTTCTAAAACTTAGCCAATTTATAGAGACCTCTGAACACCTGAAAAGCCCCTATACTACCGAACGTTGGAGCATCAAATCTTCAGCCTTCTGGCCCAGAATCATCTGACAGGCCTTGGTGATGCAGAATTATTAAGGACTGATTATATCTGCCTAGACAGAGTAATCAGTCGACTATTCTGCATGTGTGTCCTTTTCTGGACAGTAATTTGTCTGTAGATGGAGAGAGGCAATTCTTGCCTAGTGGCTGTTACCACACAACTGGAGTAACTCCAAGGATGCTCAATTTCTTCTTAGAATCCACGACAGGAAGCTGTCAGGAGCAGACAGGTCTCTAATCAATATGAACATTAATATATAAATATTTGTAGCGTCAGTTCCATGGACTTCTGATGTTTTGAAAACCAACTATCCATGTAAGGTAACCTGGACTGTTGTCTGTTCACTCCTCTCAGCTATTTCTAAATAAAATATGGAAAACACCCTAACAATAAACTCAAAAATATGAATTTGCTATAGTCCCTTAACTCATAGGTTAAACCGTTCCAAATCAGTTAAAAAAGTTAAAAAAGGGCTGGGTCTAGGCATTGTATTCCTAAATGTGTTATACAGGCACAATGCCCATGAGCGTATCAATATTCATCTCATTTTTATATTAATAAGAGGCTCGTACCAATGAAAACCTTAAATTTGAGATCAAAGTAAATTTTGTACCATTTAAGAAATTATAACTTCATCTTGATAATAATTATACAGATTTCTACCAATAGGTTATGGCTATGCAATAAGTCCTAGCTAATCCCCCTGTTCCAACAAAACCACTACTTGTCCCTAGAAAGACAGACCATTATTAACCACATTAGTCCCCAAGCTCAGGGAATAGGGGTGCTGACTCTTCTTTAACTTCTTCAAGCTGATTAAGGGCGTTGAGATTTTAGAAGAGGGGTGGGGGGAAGAGTAAGTTGATAAGCCTCTGATGCTGTGTCTTCACTGAATCCAGATAAAATTCCAGGACATCAGAGGTTTGGGCAGGTCTGCTCAGTATGCTTGATGAGTAGATACACCAAGGCTGTGTATTCTGCAATATACAATTCTCAGAACAAGTTTTAGTATCGAGAAAAAAAATTTCCCACCCCAGGGGGCTGACATTTTTTTTTAAAGATGTTGGTTCTGAAGACTTTTTTTTTCCCGCTTGTTAAAATTGGTTGTAGTATTTACGTTTCAGATTTTATCCCCTTAGCCTACTTCCTCCCACCACCCAGAAACCTCCTATCCCATCCCCCTCCTCATGCTTCTATGAGGCAGTGGCCGCACCTACCCCCCTAACTATCCCTCCCCACCCTCACATTTCCCCCCCCACTGTGTGTTCATTTTTTTTATGGGACCAAGAAACTCCTCTCCCACCTTGGTCCGACAAGGCCATCCTCACCTACATATACCTCTGGAGTCTTGGGTCCCTCCCTATGTGTTCCCAGGCTGGTGGTTTAGACCCTGAGGGGCTCTGGTTGTTTGGTATTGTTGCTTTCCACCTGGGTCAATAACCCTTTCTGCCCCTTCAGTCCTCTCACTAAGTTCTCCATTGGGAAACCTCTGATCATATCAGTGGTTAATTGTGAACATTGTCCTCTGAGTGTGTTAGTCTTTGGCTGACCTCTAAGGAGACAGCTATATCATGTTCCTCACATTATGCACTTCCAGCCATCCACAACAGTGTTTAGCTTAGGTGGCTGTACATGGGGTGAATACCCAGGTGGAATGGTCTCCTGATGGCCCCTCCTTCAGTTTCTGTTCCATGTTTTGTTTCCCTACTTGCTCCCTTGAGCATTTTTGTTTCTCGTTCTAAGTAGAACTGAGGCATCCCCTCTTGGTCTTCCTTCTTCATGAGCTTCATGTGGTCTGTGGGTTGAGTCTTCGCTAATCCAAGCTTTTGGGCTAACATCCGTGGAGATATGTTTGTGTAACTATCTTCTTTTGGGGTTTTTAAAGATTACTTTCTTGCTTTTTCTAGGCTGTAGTTTCCCTCCTTGTGTTGGAGTTTTCCACAATTATTCTTTGAAGTGCTGGATTTGTGTTGAGATACTGTGTAAATTTGGATTTGTCATGGAATATTTTGGTTTCTCCATCAATAATGATTGACAGTTTTGCTGGGTATAGTAGTCTGGGCTGGCATTTGTGTTCTCTTGGGGTCTGTGTGATGTCAGTCCAGGATCTTCTGGCTTTTATGGTCTCTGGTGAGAAGTCTGGTGTAATTCTTATAGGTCTGCCTTTATATGTTACTTTGCTTTTTCCCTTACTGCTTTTAGTATTTTTCTTTGTTTTGTACATTTGATGTTTTGACTATTATGTGGTGGGAAGTATTTCTTTTCTGGTCTAAACTATTTGGAGTTCTGTAAGCTTCTTGTATATTTATGGACATCTCTTTCTTTAGGTTAGGGAAGTTTTCCTCTATAATTTTGTTGAGGATATTTACTGGTCCTTTAAGTTGGTAGTCTTCCCCCTCAGCTATACCTATTATCCTTAGGTTTGGCCTTCTCATTGTGTCTTGGATTTCTTGTATATTTTGGGTTAGTAGCTTTTTGTATTTTGCATTTTCTTTAACAGTTGTGTCAATGTTTTCCATGGTATCTTCTGCACATGAGATTCTCTCTTCCATCTCTTGTATTCTGTTGGTGATACTTGTGTCTATGACTCCTGATCTTTTTTTTAGGTTTTCTATCTCCAGGGTATTGTCCCTTTGTGATTTCTTTATTGTTTCTACTTCCATTTTTAGATCCTGCACGGTTCTGTTTAATTCCTTTTCCCATTTGGTTGCATTTTCTTGAAATTCCTTAAGGGATTTTTGTGTTTCCTCTTTAAGGGTTTCTATCTGTCTACCAGTGCTCTCCTTAAGTTCTTTGAGAATGTTATTTATGTCTTTCTTAAAGCCCTCTATCATCATCATGAGAAGTGATTTTAATTCTGAATCCTGCTTTTCTGGTGTGATGGGGTGTTCAGGGCTTGCTCTGATGGGGGAGCTGGGTTCTGATGATGCCATGTAACTTTGGTTTCTGTTGCTTACATTCTTGCTCTTGCCTTTTGCCATCTAGTTAACTCTAGTGCTACCTGTACTTGCTGTCTCTGACTGAAGCCTGTCCTTCTAGTTATCTAGCTTGTGTCTGATCTCCTAGGGGTCCAGATGTCTCTGTGATCTTTCCGGCTGCACTGATTACAGTGGTACCTCTAGGATGCCACAGGATATGGTGCCTCCAAGGTAGTAGTCCAGCTAGGTGACTGCTGCTCTGGGTGCAGTGTCTCCTCTAGAATATCTCAGAATATGTTGTCTGAAGCTCTGAGTTCATTTGTTCCTCTGTGGCTCTGGATTGAGTGGACCTTCCAGTATGTCTCAGGTGGAATCCGGGGTCCACACAACAGCAGACCTGGCAGAGGTCTGATCCAGGCCTCAGATCTGAGAACTAGTTTCTAAGACACTGTCCAAGTTAGAGCGCCTGGATCCCTGCTTCCTCTGGGTTCTTGGAGGTTGGGAACAGAACTGCCACCCAAGATCTGCTCAGTGCTCTGGCCCAGACCGGAAGGAACCAGTGTTCTGGGCCGGGAGTGACTTCCTGGGTCCTTTTGGTTCCCAGTTACTCCCTGTTTAGGGTGGGCCCTGCTGTCTGCTTACCTAAGATATTGCCTGAGTTCAAGCGCCTGGGATCCCTGCTTCCTGTGGGTTCTTGGAGGTGGGGACAGAGCTGCCACCCAAGATCTGCTCAGTGCTCTGGCCCAGACTGGAAGGAACCAGTGTTCTGGGCCGGGAGTGACTTCCTGGGTCCTTTTGGTTCCCAGTTACTCCCTGTTTAGGGTGAGCCCTGCTGTCTGCTTACCTAAGATACTGCCTGATTCGAGCGCCTGGGATCCCTGCTTCCTCTGGGTTCTTGGATGTTGGGGGCAGAGCTGCAACCCAAGATCTGCTCAGTGCTCTGGCCCAGACCGGAAGGAACTAGTGTTCCAGGCCAGGAGTGATTAATTCTTTTTAAAAGTTCATATGACATGTTTTGAACATATTTATTACCCCTTCTTCCAACTACTACCACAAATGCCCTCTCTTTCTTCTCCCACCACCTTCCTACTGTGTGTCAAAACCTGAAGGGGCTCTAGAATGCTAGTCCCAGCATGACAAATATCTTTCTGGCAGGCTGTGCCCTTTACCCCATTTCTCCTTCCTTGTTAAAATCCTTATAGTACATTCTTAAAGCTAGTCACAAAAGTCTATTCCCTTATTTGGCCAGGTCTTCTTTCTCAAGCTACTACCAAGGTCCAGTTATCAATGCGTTGAATGTCAGCAAGCAAAAGCCCCGTTTGACTCACATATTTGCCATGCCAATAACCACAAACCAGCGTATCCTAGTCCATCCTAATACCTGTTCTGTTGAAATCAGAGATGCTAGGTCATTTGCTGCTCTTCCTGCCTGAGTCAGAAATCAGCCATTTTAAAGCATCTCTGAAAAAGGTGTTTGGATGTGGATTTGTGGTCTCAGCCCTGTAGTGAGCTATTCTCTATTCCTCACCTGTGTGGGTCCCTTCCAAACCTTCCTGGGCATATGCAACACAAAAATCTACCCACCACAGCTAGGAAACAGACAAAATAGTCTGTTTGGATACCACACAGTCCATCTTGGTGGTGCAATGACTTTTATTCTTTTTACAAACAGGAATATGGGGTAGGAGGTGACTCAGAAGAAATGACATGACTCAAAGTCAGATGCATCATGACAGCCCATCCCAGCATTGGTTACAGCCACTAAAGCTGGGAACTTGGAGCACACTGCACAACCTGACAGCAGCTCAACCAGTGAAAGAGTGTCTGTTTTAAGTCTCAGTTGCTCTAAACTTCTTCCAGGCAGCATGGCTGTTGGTCTCCGGTTTCAACTGTGTACAATACAAAGCTTGTGTTGTCTGAGAGAGACATTGAGCACACTTAGTTTGATTACATCTTGGAAAACAGACCTAGAGAATCTGGTCACTTTCAGGAACTTCCCAGAGCTATATGGCATTGTTTACCTTCCTGTTTAATT
The DNA here is from genome assembly GCF_011762505.2 of Arvicanthis niloticus. Lineage (NCBI taxonomy): Eukaryota > Metazoa > Chordata > Mammalia > Rodentia > Muridae > Arvicanthis > Arvicanthis niloticus. Next base: position 71,472 of record NW_023046052.1, on the reverse strand, counting down.
CCCTGCAGAAAAGAAAATTTCAATCTCAGGGAATGGATACACAACACAGATACTGAACACCACTGAACCCTGACATGTTGTCTCATCCTCCTATTCATCCCCCTCCTATCTTCCTCCTCTTCTTCTTCATTCTCTTCCTCCCCTCCCTTTCCATCTCCCCCTTCCCCTTTCCCTCCTTCCCTCTCCTCTTCCTCCTTCTCACGTTCCATCTTATCTCTCCATCAGGCCCAGTTTTTTTTTGTTACCCAACTAATATCAGTTGTGAAGTCTGCCTTGGAGAATCATTGACCTCTCAGGGTTGGCATTATACAGACTTTCCCTCTCCCAGCATCTGTCAAGTGCCAACCATCTCTCGCCTTGTGGTTGGATTTCTTGTCCATGTCCCTATTTCCCTGTTCATGAGATTCTTCCTGGTATGAGCTTGCTCAGCAATCATGCATGCCGTAACAATTACTGTGAGCTCCTATTTCTAACAACCCTGTTGTGTCCTTAATGGTATCTACCATTTTGGCATTTACAGTCTTTCTAGCATTCATCCTACATCCCTGACCTTTGGGTTAGGAGTTCTTTTGTTAGTTTTGCTTAACTTTATACAATTTTGGTGTGTGTGTGTGTGTGTGTGTGTGTGTGTGTGTGTGTGTGTGTGTGTGTGAATATTCTTCACCTCTACAATCCCAATATCTCCCTCTCCCCTCCAGTCCATTCTTCACCCTTGCCACCTTTCCCAATCATAGGGGAGAAAATATTGTTGTGAAGCTGTAGTATGTCACCATGTGTTCCTCATCTTTTTGCCTTCAAATGTTCATTATGATGGCTGTGCTGTGTGGCTTTTGCTACTCTATCCACAATGGAATTTCAGTGTGACTCCTCACAGATATCTTGTTGCCATGGAGATTATCTGTGTCATAGATATCCTGGAGTTTTGAATCTGTAGGACCGGCCCCTTCATGTACTCCAGAATTTCACCAATGGGCTAGATATTGGTGTGGGACAATTCAAAGCCTGGATCTGGGCCTGAGAATTATCTGAGTTGGTCAGCCTGATGGCTTTAGCACCCTCCAAGGGGACTGCCTAAGCAGCATTCCCAGCAAACAGGGCCAGCTCTACCCTGCTGCCCTGGTGAGGTGCAAGTCCCAGTCTCTCCAGTTTTGCAGCTAGTGAGGACATGGCCAGTTCTGTTACAGATGACCACAGGGCCAGCTCTCCTGCCTGCCATAGGTATCAAGGGATGAATGAGAGGAGATGGCTCTCTCCCTCATTCTCACCATTACCTGGTAGACAAGAGGCAGGACCCTGGGGGCTGCCCATACACAACCCACACATCCAGGGCTAGCTCTACTGTGCTCCCCAGCAAGGTCCAGGCCCTGAACTCCTGAGTGCTCTAGCTAGTGAGCGGTAGGGGAGCTCTCCTGCTCTAGTTACAGCAGAGTCAAGCCTCATGCTTGCTGTAGGTAGTGAGGTACAAGGCAGAGGAGGCTGTCTCTTTCTTGTCCACATCACTGAATGTGCAATAGGTGCAGTGCCAGATCTCTCACACTTGTTCTTACTGAGGGCAACACACACCCTCCTCAGGCTGTCACTGTGATTTAGGCAGTGGGACTCCTGCTATTTTATGATGGCTATGGAGAAATCCATGTGGCAGTTTTAGGCACTGCATGACATGCCCCAAGGGGGCATTTTAGCATAAAAAGCTCCAGACCTTGTCTGAAATAGATCATCCTTGTTTTGATGTCAAGTGGTCCATTGATGGTTCCATTGGTTTGGAACATGGTGACTAGGATAACCCAGATATACTGGCCAATTTTTCTGTTCTTTTTTATTGGATATTTTCTTTATTTACATTTCAAATGTCAACCCTTTTCCTGGTTTTCCCCAGAAAATCCCTATCCCATCAAGCCTCCCCCTGCTTCTATGAGGGTTTTACCCCAACCAACCAGCCACTCTCACCTTCCTGTCCTAGAATTACCCTACACTGGGGTATTGAGCCATCACAGGACCAAGGGCCTCTCCTCTTATAGATGCCAGACAAGGCCATTCTCTGATACATATGTGGCTAGAGCCATGGGTCCCTCTGTGTGTACTCTTTGGTTGGTTGTTTAGTCCCTGGCAGCTCTAAGGGGTCTGGTTGGTTGATATTGTTGCTCTTCCTATAGGTTGAAAACCCCTTCAGCTCCTGAGTAGCTTTGTGACAACTTACCTGCCAGACACACAGCTGACTAAAGATTTTTCCGTCTTGTCAGGGATCTCATTGATTCTGGATTGGTCATATCACTCAGGGAAAACAAGATCTGTACCTGGTTTTCAGGCCCATTGGATAAAACTGGCCTTCTTCCCTCCTCTATGGTGAGCCCTGGTTCCCTATTGTGAGTGTTTGCTTGTTGTCTTCTTTTACACCAGCCAGTGTTGTACAAAAAGAATATCTCCACCTTTCCCCAGGCCTGTGTCTAACCTGACTATGTCCCCAACACTGATCAGGATCATGAAGCCCTGGACAGTGCTTGCCCAGCTCATTTTAGAATTGATGGATGCTACTAGAAATGTTCCTTTTGTTGTGTGGTTGGCCTTGGATCTTGGAAATGGAACTTGAAAAGTTTGAAAGGTTTAAGTGTGTAAGTAGGTGTGGATTACTGGAGACTGCTCAAAAGGTTTAAAATAATGATGCCTTTGTAAGAGAAAATCAAACGAAAGATAAAAGAGATCCCAGAGGGAAAGCCAGAGGCAGCAGGAAAGGAAGAGAGAAGAAAGATGCCTGGTCCTATGTCAGTGAGATTACAGAGGGGCCAATATCGCATGCTGTATTGGACCTCCTCTGGGGCAACAGAGGTGGATGTGAAAAGCTCAAATTGTCAGGCACTTCTGCTGAACTAGCACCATATCCAATTCTATTAACTTCAGCCCATCCAGCCTTCTGCCAGACACTAACCCCAGAGAGCCTCTTCCTGAGGACAGAGGAGTTATGATCATGAAACTCCCTCAACACAGGTGGGGGAACAAAAGGAGGTGACTTTGTGATGCTGTAGTGGATGCAGACAGGCTGCCTAGCCATGAATCATTGTGTGTGTGCATTCTAGGCTCTTCCCCAGGCCACTTCACTTAAGTTCTAGCTGCTGGACTTTGTAGCTCAGCTCATCCAGATGGACACTAGAAGTTTGGCTTCAGCACTTAGCTATCAAAATTGGGAAGAACTCTTTAAATATGGGTCAGTTCTTTCCATATGGAATTTCCCTTCTCCTTGGTAGATGCCACCATTGGTGAGCCAAACTTAGCTGGAATTCAAGTGTGTAATTTGAACCTCTGAATGAGCCCTCTGAATGATCATGAGAGGAGCAGTGGAACAGAGAGCATTACCACCAACTGCCTTCCTCCCTGTACACAGGCATGTCTCACAAACTGCCTTCCTGCCTGCCTATAAAAACTTTAACTGGAACAAAACTACTCTGGGGGGCCAAGAACCAACATCTCAGAATTGACATCTCTCAGAGACCATTCAGATTCAGAGTGTGAGCAGTAGAGGAAGGGAAACTTCTGACTAAGTACTTCAGGGTAGAGTTATCCCCAGTTTCTTAGAATGCCAGGGAAGTGTGTCAGGTTGGATCTTGGAGGTATTTGTGAAGAGATAGAAGTATCCCAAAGAATCTGTAAGTTCTGTCTAATTCCTAGGCACACTACCTGACCGATCGGGAAATGATGAGAAGATGTGTAATTAAAAAGCCATAGAGTGAGAAGAAGGGGTGCCAAACAAGGGGAAAATTGTATATAGTACTGCATCTAGTTACTGAGTATGCTCCAGGAGGAAACTTCTTTGACCTAAAAGTCAGCCCACTGCAGGAGGAAGAGGCAAAGAAGATTTTTGTGCACACAGTGGCAGCCATACAGTACTGCCACAACCTTTATATTGTTCATCCTGACATAAACCCTAGAATATACTCAGAGGTGCAGAGTAGTAATGTGAAGTTGATAGGCCTGGCCTGCCATCAAGTACAGACCCAGGCCCTTACAGAAGTAGTAGTGTGGGACCAAGGGCTTTTATACCCCAGAGCTCATACTAGGGGAACCATATGATGGCTAAAAGGCAGATGTGTGGAGTTTGGGCTTGTTACTCTATTTTATCACCGCTGGATACTACCCCTTCAGGGGTAGCCCCATGAAAGTGATCAAGAAAAAGATTGCCATGGAGACTTTTGACATTCCTAATTAAGTCTCTGGCAACTTTGAAACCTAATTCACCAGGTGCTCATAGTTTCCCCAGAGACAAGGCCCACCACAGAGGACACTGATAGACATCCAAGGGTCACAAAATGTGAAGTAAATATCCCCACTGTGACCTACCCAGCTTCCAACAATATAGACATGCTCCATGGCATGGAGTTTAATATGGCCGAGGTCTTAGAATCCCAGACGATGAACAATATGACGAAAAATGGGCACACATTTGATTGTAAAAGAATAGGTATGCAAAGTGTGTGAACATACATCTACCACTTCAGCCAAGCCTGTGGATTCCTGCCCTACCTAACGTCCATCATGAGCAAATCCTTTTATCTCTGGTCTTCTACCAAAGAGAAGGACTAGTGAGCCCAAATTTGGCCTCCTCCACATCTGAACACCAAGAGAGCAGGGACCTGTTCCTCTGATACACTCAGGACACAAGGTGACCAGAAATGTCTCCATACCTTTCATTGCTCTACATTCCCCCAAGAAGAAGAACAATGCTTCTAGCTGTACCTTCCATTCCAGAGCTGTGGTTGCCCCATGGGTCTGCAGCAGCATGTCAGAAGAGGAAATGCTCCTGCTACTTCAGCAATACTTTGCCATGGAAACATCATCTCCCCCTCAGAAGATTGGGTGCTTCAAGAAACTGCTTAGGAGAATCAGGGCTTGACTGTCACTATTGCTTCAAGAGGTCTCTGAAGTCAGAAACCCGCCATATATGTTCCAAGAATGTGGGTCCTATGAAAGAGGCAGGATGCTGAACCTAGTGAAATGGTAAGCAAGTATGGAAGGGTGCATCACAACCTAGCCCTTGTTCACTACACCATCCTAACACCATTAGCCTCTTCCAGGTTCTAGTACCACCAAAGCGGGTCTGTCTAATTACAGTGCCCTGTCCAACAGGGCATTAAACAGGGGTCCGGGGAGGTCACCTGAAAGAGAAAGTGGGGAAAACAGGCCGAGGCAAAGAATGATGATTTGTCTATAGTCTGATCAAATAGTAATTTTTACACAGGGGTTATATACACAAAAAGGCAGGATGTGGGGAAGGGGATGACACAGGAGTGTAGGTGTTCAGGGGGAGTACAGCTATCTTCCAGAACAGAGTGTCAGCTGGATGAAGGTTCAGGGGACAGGTCACTATGACTCCGCCTATGATTCACTTGTCCTTATCTAAGTTGGTACTGTCCACCAAGGTTACCTATCTACAAGGTCTATGACTATTCAGCCTGGCAATTTTCCACCGAAGCCGCTTGTTTACAATAGCTTCTAGCCATCTGTTTCAGTGTTTTTCCACAGAGACCCAAGACTGTGTTAGCCGGCATGTATGTCAGGCCTATTGCTGTTTTTTAGGCCTATGGCTGATTCCAGGCCTCCAGTGTATAAGCAGGGCTGCCCCTGACATTACAGGGTATGCTCCAGGAGGAAACACATTTGTCCTGATAGTGGAGGGCCTGCTGCAGAAGGAAGAGGTAAAGAAAATATTAAGGCAGATAGTGGCAGCCATAAAGTACTACCACAACCTTTACATTGTTCATGGAGACATTAAACATCAAATTGTTTTCAAGATGCAGACAGAAGCATGAAGCTAATAGAGGATGATTCCAAGTTGAAGATCAAATGTTCTTCTATAAACCTGTATCTTTTCACATAAAAGTCTTATATGACTACTTGGTGTTATTCCTTGAAGAGACATGAGCAAATATCTGTGTAACCCAGATATGGTACCAACAACAGACCACAGAATGATTCTACCCAAGTCTACCTTATTCAGCAAGTGGATTTACAGGAGCTCTATGCTCAAGTATGCAAGAATGTAAGTTACAGGAGTGACTTAGAAGGGTGACTGGGAGTCAAAATGCCTGACTCCACACTGGCTTCAACTTAGAAATGATGCATTTTTGGAGCTGCTTATTTTTTCTTTTTTCTTTTTTTTTAATTTTTTTATTTTATTTTTTTCAGTCTGCTTTTATACCATTTTAGTTACATGTAAGTATTAAGGTCAGTTCTAGGTTGAGGAACTAGCAATACTATAAATGCACCATATTTGACTCATCCCAGAGGATCTGCTGTACTCAGAGCAGTGGTAAGAATCCTCCCCAACAACCTGAAGACCCAGAGCTGCATCTCAGATCCCAGTGTACTAAGGACCCATCACCCACCAAACCCCACCCTCCCGAATACCATTCCCATTCTGCCCCGTCTGCCTGGTCCTTTCTGCCTGGGCAGACTCCTAGCTTTATCTGCTCCCTTGAAGACACGATATTCTGACACATCCCAGATGATCCACTGCACTCAGAGCATTTGTGTATCCACTGCACCCAGAGCAGTTGACTCCTAGCTGGTCTGCTTCTGTGAAGACACCATATCCTGACCATTGTCATGGGTTCCTTCTGATCTGAGCCATTGCCCTGAGCAGACCTTGGGTGATAGCTCTGCCACCAATACCACAACACCCAGAGGGAGCTGGACTCCAGGAGCTCTGGAGTTTCTGATAACTGAATATCAGACCATGCATGTCTTTGTTGAGGGTCATAAGTGCCCTAAGTGAGTCAGACTACGGATTGGCTCACCTTTAAATAGCCTACATTTTAGCAGTCCATTTAATATATACATGTTGTATATGCAATGGCAAATGGTACTAAAATGTCTCCTGACTTTGAGCTCTGAATGAGTAAATGTCAGCTTATTTGTTCCAGTAAAACAATGGCTACTAAGGTCTTCACCTTCCTTACTTTTACTGCAATAAGACACCATGTCCAAGGCAGCAAACTTGCAACAGTGGATGTGTACATCAGACTCATATTTACAGAATGAACATCTGCTATGGCACAGGAAAAGTATTGTGAGAGGAACAGCTGAGAGCTCACTTGGTCCACAAGTGAGAGGCAGAGAGGGAATCACTGGGAGTAGCCTGGGCTTCTGAAAGCTGCAAACCCAGCCCCAGGGACACAGCTCTTCCCAAGACCACATTGCCTAATCCTTCCCAGACATTTGTGCTAGCCAGGGATTGTATTGAAGCACATGACTCTATGAGGACCAACCTAATTCAAACCCCTACAAAGTCCTTAGCATCATCACTAGGAAGAAAAAGGCTCTGAAGGCAACACTCAAGACAGACACTGTGCTGACCTGGTGAGAGGGATACTTTCCACTTCCTGTTTGCATGGAGCATTTATGAGAGAATTATAAGTAAAAAAGAAACACCATATGGATACGTCTGTGGTCTAGGTTGGGGTTTTGTACCTATAGTCCGGGGAGCCATGTTTTTCCTTTTTCTTTTGTTGCAACCAAGTAACTCCTATGTACCTATCTTGTTTAATTTCTAGCCCATGTGTTGGGATTTTCTCTGGACCTGTCAGAAGGATTTAAGGAAGGCACTCAACCCCAATTCATAGCCAGCACTTTGTAAAATTAGCCCACCCTGGCCTTGCAGGGATCTGAAATCCATAAATATAGTAGCCTGGAAAGCACAGAGAAGCAACAGAGCTACATTGTGTTGATATCAATAGATGTTCTCCAGCATCTCAATTCACTTTTCAAGTTCCATATGATGGCAACATCTGTTTTTAAAAAATGATTGATTGTTCATCCTGACAGAAGGACGTTTCTGACTGTGTGAAAGGGGCAGAGAAACTATCTGAAGAGATCATAATCACATTCATATACTGCCCCAAAAGAAAGTACAAGTCATCTGTGTCTGCAGAAGGCAGTGCCAAGTGTTTGACTTTATTTTTGTCATAAAGCCTAGAGTGGTCCCTTGTGAAACTGAGCCCTTCAGGACCCCAGAACTTGTCCTGAGGGAGTCATACAAAGGTAATGTTGGGTGAAGTCTGGGCAGGATGCTCTCTGAAATAAGAGCACAGGGCACCTCCTCTCCATAGGAAACACACAAAGAGAGCTGCAGGACAACATCCCAACAGGGATCCATGAATTTCTATGTCCTCTCTCTGGTTTCCTATTTTTTTGGACCCATGTCAAAAGCATTCTCAGGAACTGATCTCACTGCTCTTGTGCTCACACCCTAAGTACCGTGGATACTTTGACCTGTGTATCTTCCTACATGTACACAAGGTGGTCCTACCATTCTGTCCTTGCTGGACAGCTGGAGGCCCCTCATTCTAGAGATGGTAATCCAGAAGGGGTAATCTGCAGGGCAAGCCTGGGATGCTTTGCTGAGACCTGCCAGCTTTTCCAGTCTCTCAGGTACCCAGTGATATGTGAAGACTCACTTAGGAATTCCTCCAGGGTGTTTCTAGAGAGCAGTAGACCCCAGGGGATTTAATAAAGTCTATGGCTCACTTAAACAGGATCATCTGGATATTGGAGTTGCTAAGGAGAAACAGTGCACAGATGCAGATTGGGGATCCCAGCAAAGGAAAGAACCCATGATCACCAAAGGGCAGAAGAGCTCAACATAGTGCAGAGTAGGCTGGGTGCTCTGGGAGGCAGCAGTCTGGCAACATTTCTGTGACTGCCATGAAACAGGGAATTGAGCTCAGAGACCTGAATCCAAAAACATCCTGCAATAGGAGGCAGGCACCACAAAATGGGTGGCTTTGGAGACCAGGTTTACAGGCAGGAGAACCTGGGGACATTTCTAGGCACATTTTATCATTTAGTGAGAGAGGCAGGGATGGGGGCATGAGAGAGATAGAGAGAGAGAGGTGGGAGAGAGAAAGAGAGGGAGAGAAAGAAGGAAAGAGATTATGCATTTGATGTGAAATATATGATGTGCTAGAGGTCTCATACTAAGTCAGCGCTTTCTCCTTACTTCATGGGCATTGCCCTCTCCCTTTGAGGGAAGCATTTTTGGAAAGTTGCAGGAGAAGCCTCGTAGAAGTTGAAAGCCTTTGCATCTGTCTTCTTCCAAAGTGGGGAGCATCCTGACTTGACAGTTAATTGTCCTCCTGAGGGAGAAACCTACAGTGGAACTCATGATTGGGAACCTATGTCTCATCAGTGGTGACAGATCCTCACAGGTTGTTGTTTGGAGGCCAAAGCTATTTAGGCAAACCCCACCTTCCTATCACTCCTTGAGATAAGCCTCCTTCCTTCTATAGGCACAACAGATAGAGGACACTTCCAGCATAACCTTCCCCATGTATACTTCTGAGGTTTCACTCTTCTTCGGGGCCTGGATGTTAGCCTCTGTCATAGGGAAGGCTGGGTTTTTATGACCCATGAATGGAATAGGGAGAAAAACTGTTCTGGATACTTGGAGAAGGACAAACAGGACAGAATTTATGTTTTAGTGTGGACTACCAAGATGTCAGCATCAATTTCATAATCACAGCACAAACATCATTGAGGTGTTCCTTGCACTTGCCTATATCTTCACCCTGCTATACTGAGGACTATCCTATCTTTCCACAGTCCTCATTGCTGTTACTGTGACTGTCCTAGGTCTGTGTTTTGATATGGCCTCCCAGGGAGCAGAATGTGGGAGCTGTCCCATCCAGCCAGGTCTGTCCTCCCTTGGACAGTGGTTTTCACATTTTCAGAAGCATGGAGCTGTGCATCCAGCAAAATTTTGGACACTAGAAAATCTCAATCACAGCTGTCATTCCAGGTGGCAGAATGATACACACATGCCAGCTCTCTTTCACTAGGCCTTACAGCAGTACTTTCTAGAGGCTGAGGCCAAAGGTCAGTTGTTTCCCCTGCACGCCTTGACTGGTGTGGTGACGGCTGGCACAGAAGCCACTTCTGTCCAGGCTCTTAGTGAAGTTTCAGTATTTGGTATACCTAGTTTTCATTATAAAAAAATAGACAGAAATGTCTCCAGACTCCTGTTTCAACTTTGTAGACAGCCTTTTTGAAGGGAAAGGAGGACTCCTAGATCTTTCTCAGCCCACATTCATATTCTTTCTCAAGGTCATTCTTGGTGACTTTTATTTAGTTCAGGACCTGCATCATGGGCCAGGTCAAGTGCAGCCTCAATACTTTCTGCCTTTTGACTGTTCAACTGTGGAGGCCAACAGGCTGGGGCCTGCGCATAGAATATGGAGACATTATGACTTAACTCTGGAAAGAATCCAAACTTAACTGACTCCCTACCCACTTCCCTCAAATTCAGGGTGTTGTGTGTCTCCATGCTGTCTACTTAAGGTGTTAGGTGTTGAGGCCCACACTCGGCCTCAATGCTTTGCCTCAACGCTTTTGGGGCTAAGTGCTCTGGTCAAGAGAGAGAATGGGGCTCTTGGGGCAAGCGACTCGAAGAATGGAGACAAGACAGGGTGTGATTCAGTCTCTTCTATTTTCTCAAGTCTCCCTTATTGAAGGGAATTCTGAGGTATTTATATACACAAACAGGAGAACACAGGTGAAAACATTTTACCACGTGCACCATACAGCTGAGGTCACTAAACAGCAAAACAAGCTATGTGGGATAAACAATATATTTATCAGAGTGTGCTTCAGCTGTTATAGGCTTTTGACAACCAAGTCTTTCATCAGGGTATATGGTTCCAGATGGCTGCAAAGTTGATCTAGCCACTTTCTGCTTAAGTCAGCTCCCAACAGGTCCCCCTTTTTAAATTTTTTTCAAAAGGGAAGGCTGGGAAAACTTACGGAAACCATGCCTGTCCTAGGTTGGAGCAAAGGACCCCAGCCTCACTTAAGATGATGAGGCCTCCCTTATTTTAGGGGCAAGGGTCTCGATATGCTCTCTTACCTGTCATTGGCTAACCGGCTTAGCACGCAAGTTAGGGGTTAATCCTCATCAGTCTTGATGACAGAGGTTTCAGAGTCCCCTACTTCCAGCCTGTAATAGCGGACCTGTATGGGTTTCATTTGTTATCTGTTGCCGTACCAAAGCCATCAGTTTGAACAGCATGAACCCAAGAGACAAGAGACTTAATATCTAAACCGTTGATATAAAAGCAACACTCTTTAAGGCAACACACAACTTCCCCTGTTGGAGAAGTGAAAGGTCTAAGCCTTGTACCCACAAATTTATACCAATGAAATCCTTGAATTTTGCATCAGCTTAGTAACAATTATACAGATTAAGACAGCCTAATATTAACCACCTCAGTCCCCAAGTCCAGGGAATTGGGGCGCCGACTCTTCATTAACTTCTTCAAGCTGAACATGGGCGTTGAGATACTAGAAGAGGGATGAGGGGAAGGGTAAATTGATAAGCATCTGAAGTCTGTCTTAACTGCATCCAGCTGGAAGTCCAGGGCATCAGTGAACATGCAGGTGATAAGATTCATTCTCCAAAGCTGTGTATTCTGCAATATACAAATCTCAAAACAAGGTTTAGTATCAAGATAATTATTTTGATTCTCTGAAATCTAGTGTTCTGGAGGCCTACCTCTGTCATGTCTGATCCATATAATTCTGGAAGACATAACTACTACCTTAATGACCTCATCAGAAAACTCATAGAAAAACCTTTTTTTCCAAATTAGCCTTTCCTTAAGCCAGTAACCAGAAAAACCTTTACATTGAGTTTTTATCCAGAAAAATATTATACAACTCAGAATCACACCCATTTTGAAAGTTAAATCAATTAACATTATCATTCTGCTTAGCTCTGTCTAGAGCAGCCTTCTATTTATTCCTCGAGTCTGTAAAGCCTTTTTCATCTGTTTTTACTCACTTATTTCTTGCTCCATTTTCGTTACTATAACCTTTATTTATCTGTTTGGCTCTCTTGACTCAGAGCAACCTGCAATTTACTCCTTGCATCTTTAAAACTTTTTTCATCTGTTTCTGCTTATTTTTTTCTTGCCCCATTTTTTGTTACTATAACCTTTATCTATCTGTTTGGCTCTCTTGACTCAGAGCAGCCTGCAATTTACTCCTTGCATCTTTAAATCCTTTTTCATCTGTTTCTATTTACTTATTTCTTGCCCTGTTTTTGTTACTATGCAATCACCTTTGTTTCACTTCGGAATTCAGCCAGCTCTGTCAGTCGACTGGTTCTCCATCACAGGAGTGAGGATGACTGCTTCCAATTCCTGTGGTGTCCTTCACTGTATCCCGCTTACAGTCCCTGTTCAGGCGCCACTAATGTTGACACCTTTACTCTGCCTCAACGCTTCTGCCTCAACACTTTGGTTGAGCTAAGTGCTCTGGTCAAGAGAAAGTGTTGGGCAAGCGACTCGAAGAATGGAGACAAGACAGGGTGTGATTCAGTCTCTTCTATTTTCTCAAGTCTCCCTTATTGAAGGGAATTCTGAGGTATTTATATACACAAACAGGAGAACACAGGTGAAAACATTTTACCACGTGCACCATACAGCTGAGGTCACTAAACAGCAAAACAAGCTATGTGGGATAAACAATATATTTATCAGAGTGTGCTTCAGCTGTTATAGGCTTTTGACAACCAAGTCTTTCATCAGGGTATATGGTTCCAGATGGCTGCAAAGTTGATCTAGCCACTTTCTGCTTAAGTCAGCTCCCAACAGCTAGGGGCAAAGGAAGCTGGCAGTTGCTCTGAACATCTTAGCAGCGGTTGCTTTAGGATGATTATTGCCCCGATGTGTAGAATGACTGAAATGTATTTGTCCTGCCCATCTGAAATTTGTTTCTTAAGCCTGCTTCCCATCATCTGCTATCCCTGTGCCAGGGGACAAACCTTTTGTCCACATTTTGTAGTTGAATGGTTAGAAATGCCTTGAGGAAGCCTTGTGGTGGTACACACTTGTAATTCCAGCAGGCAGAGGCAGGTGGATCTTTGAGTTTTTTGCCAGCCTGGGCTACTGAGGGAGTTCCAGGACAGACAGGGCTACACAGTGAAGCCCTGTCTTAGGATCACCCTGTCACAGAATGAGAATTGTCATGTGGAGATAAAGGCAGAGTATCTGAGTACCTCTTCTTGGACCATGGGATAGTTAATGTAAGTTAAACCACAGCTTCTGACAGTTAGGGCTTGCCCATCCCCCAAAGTTCTGCCCACCAATCCCCTTTCTCAAAGGGGTGGGTCTATCAGCCTTTCTTCTTCATGATCTGCCACAGAACTTCCACTGCCTGATGAAGACCAGTGTACATAACACATGTAGGTTACTTTACATTAAGGTGACAGACACTATGACCAAAAGCAACATGGGGCACAGAAGGTTTAATGTGGCTCGTGTATCCTGATCATTGACCATCTTTGAAGAGAAGTCAAGGCAGTAACTCAAAGAGGGCATGACCCTGGAGTCAGGAAGTGAAAGAGAGCCTACAGAGGAGGGCTGCTGCTGACCTGACTTTCCTGCTCAGAAAATGCTGCCCTGTAGTGGCACATCCTCCAATGGGATGCCATACTCCCATAATAGTCACTGATTAAGAAACTCTCTACACACTTTTCTGAAGGCTATTTATGCAGGCATCGTCTCAGTCACATTTCCCTCCATTCTGGTTTCCTCTGCTTATTATGTTGACAAGTTGACTAACACACATGGGCAGCATACAAATAGAAAGGGCAGTGCTAGGGTCAGGGGAAATGTCACCAGAGGCAGAGACTCAGATAGAATGTCTGAGTGTCAGAAGCAGCTAGCTGGTCCTTGTAGCTGTTTCAAGACCTATTTGAAGCAGAAGTGCCGGTCTGGAGGATTACAGGCTGGAATTCAGTGTTAACTAGGTAGAATGGACCCGTCTGGCACAGATCTGAGAGATTATGGCTCTGCTCTGCCTGTATAAAAAGCCCTAGGCAGAGAGAGGCCCTGACTGGTACCCACTTTAGTCAGTGAAATGGTTCCTAACCTGCTTTTGTGTAGGGACCAAGATAAAGTTGAATGGGTGAGGTCCTGAGGTAGTCTATTTTGACATGGACTTGGCTCAACTAGGACTCAGAGACCAGTTGTCTCTTCCCAAATTGCCAAGGATATACTCTTATGTGCCAGAGTAAAGAGCAATGGAAAATCTTTGCTCTGTCTTCCAATCATGATTTATGAATGATCAGTGCATGCAAGTTCTAGCAAATGTGGTTTCCCCTTCTTGGATGTTTATAGCCTGATACTGCTCATGGACAGAGACCTCCCCCAATCTAGTTACCCCAGTTTCCCTGTGCTTTACCAAGTAAACACCCCCAGATTCCTGGTAGCCATAGGCTTACTCAGAGAGTCCGGTTGATCCCAGCTTTACTGTCTATGTCTCTATGTGATTTTTCTTCTTTATTTCCTCATCAACTCAGGATAGCACAGTGAGCCATTTGACCCTCTGGATATATCCTTCATGACCTACACCCTCTCTCTAACCACTCAAAAGGCTGATTGGATATTATGTTTTGAGACAGGGCTTCTCTGTGTAGTCCTGGGTGTCCTGGAACTCACAATGTAGACCAGGTTGCTCTCAGAATCACAGTTTCACCTGCCTCTGCTTCCTGACTGCTGGAATTAAGGCCTGCACCACCACCACCATTACCACCACCACCTCCTCCTCCACCACTAGGACCACCACTACCACCCAAGCCACTGTTTTCTTAAGTCATTGAATTTGTTGGCTTCCTGGAATTCAGAGAAGAGAGACAGGTGGACTGGCAGCTCTCTCATTAGTCAGAACTCCCCAAATCAGGCTTAGTGGACCAGATCCCATCTGTGGAGGGAGCAGACTACAAAGTCGAGGCTCCCAATTTTACCAACAGAACCTGGGTCTTATTTTTTGTTGTTGTTTGATTGCCCACATTTAATGAAGTGCTCTACTTTCTCATTTCTAGAATTGATTAATGAATTCATTAAACTTTTCATCCCATGTAACTCATGAATTTGTAGAGTACAACTTGGGAACATTTTAACATGTGCTTGGAATTGAGCAGCCACTGGAATCACTATTTCATGCATTGGAAATATGATTCCAGGTGAAGTTCAAAACTTGTAGCTGTGCCTGAAGAAACTCGAATCCCCCTATTGGTAACTTCCTTGTCGATCACACCAGTCCTTCACAAACACTAGAGTTTCAGGTCAGTATAAATTGGATAGTAACATTTGATGTTTAATTGCCTTGAGTGTCTGTGGTTGTGCGCGTGTACATGTTGTGTGCACACGTGCATTTCTCAGTGTGTGTGTGTGGGTCAGTGTGCTGTGCAATCATTGTAAGGGTCACATGTGGTCAGAGGAAAATATTTGAAAGTAAGTTCTCTCCTTCTACCTTGTTGATTTACAGTCTCTGTTGTTTTTTGTTTAGTTATATATTAGTGTAGCTGCCCTTGGATAATTTGTGCAATTCTGCTGTCTCTACCCCATACTTTGCTATAGGGTTTACCATTTTTTGCTTCAGAATAAGCCTTTTCCTTTGGGATCTAGGGATGTACTGTGGGTCATTAAGCTTGGATATGTATCCTCTCTCTACACTTCCTCTCATTTAGCCCTGGATATGTTTGTTGAAAGCCCTATTAAACCAATTGAAATAAATGTGCTACTACTTATGGTTGTGTTTGTGTGTGTGCATGCAAGTTTGTGTGTATATAACTATGCATAGATTTATGCAGTATTTCTCTCCTCTTCCCAGTGGCCTGTTGACATTCTTTATGTTGATATTTGCGATTCCCTACATGCCCAATCATTTCCTCATTCTGATGTGTCCTGTGCATTACATACTAGGCCTCGCTCTTGTTGCTCACAGTATTTCTTGTCTTTCCCTCTCCAAACTGGTCCACTCTTGTTTTCCCTGTCCTAAGTTTCACAGAAAAACATACAAGCACATGAACATAGGCACTTTCAGGCATTCACACACACAAACACACACACTCACAGAAAGGCATATAGAATGTACAACACACACATAACTTCTGCATATTATAGAAAACCTGACATTTGTCTTCCTGAGACTGGCTTATTTCACTTAGCATCCTGATCTCCAGGTCTACACAGGTCCCGAGTATCTCATTTCTCTTTACACATGATGATGTGTCAGTGTTCCTGATTTTTTATCCCCACTCATGTGTTGGAACACCTCTTGGCTGGTTCCTTTTCTGAGCTGTAGTGAACAGTACAAAAATGAGCATGGGTGTCTGAGTATCCCTGCATCATATTGATGATCAGACAGCAGTCCTGTTTCCCTTGTTCTGAGGAGCTTTCATGCTGACAGACAGGGTAGCTGACCCAGTTCACTTCCCACTATCAGTGTGTAAGCATCCAAGATTCTCCCTGTCTTGCCCATTATCTCTTGTCTTTGGTTTCCTTGTTACCAGTCATGATGGACAGGAGACAACTTACCTTAAATAATTTTAATTCCATTTCCAGGATGTTGAGGATGCTGAACACTTGTTGAAGTATCTACCTTTATGTGTCTTCTTTTAAGGGCCATCTATTCAGTTCACCACCACAAGTGTTGCTTAGATGACTTGGTTTTGGTTGTGCAGTTTTATGTGAGGCAGGTCAGCCTCTCATCTGGTGGTCTTGGATCTGCTACTTGCATAGAGCTGCATTTGGCTTTCCTCAGAACAAGATCCACAAGGGTCTGGCCCCTCATTCTCAATACAGTAGTTTTTGAATTCTTTGAACTCTGTTTTTTAATCAGGGCTTCTTCCTCTAGTTTTCTTCTCTAGTTTCAAAGGGTGTTCCTTGAATCCATGCACTATTACTGAGGTGTGTGTGTGCGCGCGCGCGCGTGTGTGTGTGTGTGTGTGTGTGTGTGTGTGTGTGTGTGTGTGTGTAAGTGTACACAGAATCTTGTAACTTTGAAAAAGCAACACAGACATAATTCAAATAAAATATTTTAGGTTATCCTAGGATTTACAAAGTTTATAGCATTGCAGAATCATCATTGAATAATGTCTGCAGGGTCCAAGTATTCTAGTGGGTATTCTTAGGGAAGTGTTGTTCCTTAGGAACTTTTTATTGAGGGTAGACAGGAACTTTGAGAAACTTGAATCTAGCTTTTAGTAAGTTATATTTTACTTAGTGCCTGTACAGTTATATTTATGTGTGTGAAAATCCCATAACCTGAGAGATAAATTCAATCATCCTGAAGTAGTAATGGTGCTGTTGATAGAATGGCATCTAAGAAACACACTGCTCACAGTAGGATTGCAATGGTACACTGAAGACCTGTGCTGTCAACTCCTGGATGACTGAGATGTTCCTATGACATTCTTCTTGTTCTGACTGAACTAACTCCCCATGGAAAGGCATGTTGTTAAATACAGAAATTTTCACTTTATTTTTGTACCTCCAGTTACTATAATTTTAACATGTTACAAAACTAATTTTGTGTCTGAAAATTTTTGTTCATTATGATGTTTAGGAAGAAAACGCCTTGAACTCTTGCAATTTCATAATGCATTGTGTTTTGTACTTTTCTCCTAGGGTAACAGTGTTTCAGCTAAGCAAACGGTTTCTGTCCTCTCAATTTGTGGGAACTTTTATTACTATGTATAATGGTGTATGTGTTTCATGTGTCAGCATCTATTTGTTTCTATGTATTATAAAGAAACTAAATGATCGCTCCTCTTTATTATGGAGAAAGCCATGCACAACTGGTGTTATTTTCACAGCATGTGGACAGCTAGAACTTTGTGATTACCATAAAGTTTTGTCCTAAGTTTTAGCATGATAGATAATAATAGTGGAGGACAATGAACCTGATTGTTCAGAAACAAGTGATGAGCTTTAGATGTAGACTGGCTCCTTTAAGTATTGACCAGGTGATCTAGGCAAGTCATTTAACCTCTTGAATCTGTGCTGTATCAGCTGTAAAGAAGTAAACATTACTGCAATGTTTTACCGAAAGATGAAGTCAGTTTAGAAGTTTTCCTCACAACTTAGATTATTTTGTTGGTTTCAGTCCCATTCTGATCTTTTTCCTTTTTAATACTGGATCTCATGGAGTCCTTGAACTTATAAAGACCTTAAACTTCTGATTCCTTTAGTCTCTACTTCCTAAGTGCTAGGACTAGAGGTATGCGCTGTTATATTTGGTTTCTATGGTGATAGGAATTGAACCCAGGACCTTGTGTAGATGCTGGAAAAGCAATCTATCCACTGAGTTATATCTCAGCTTCCATTCTGATTTTTAAATTATGTATCATTTAGCCTTAAAATAAAGGAAGAACTAAAATACCAAATGGAGGATTAAGTTTAAGTGTATACTAATACTAAAGAATATAAATAAATTTATTTTACTATGAACAAGCATTTATATCTACTTGATAATATCTTATTAAACTTTTGTTATTTTAAGTTTTTATTTAATTGTATGTGTATGAATGTTATGCATATCTATACACTATGTACTTGTCTGGTGTCCACAGAGGCCAAAGGAGGGCATCAGTTCCTTCAAAATTATATTTATTGAAGGTGTCTTTCTTGGCTATGCAAACAGTCTTAGGTATTCTTTTAGGATGTTTTGCATTAAATGTTTTGTTCTTTTCAGCCAAGCTATTGAGTACGGGAGTAAATATTAAACTGATATTCAGTCTTTTCCACCAACAGGATCAGATATTATGCAGTAACTAGTTTACATTTTATTTTTGCATTTATGTGGCTTCAGTCTGAAAATTGGTAGTAGAATTCTAAACCTCAACTCAGAAGGTTAAAATTTTTTATTGATATGGTATTCATATAGTACCTTTTATTGACTAAAATTAGGCAGCACCCACTAATCCATGTGGTCTTTCAGTAAGTATGAAGAAAATGAATACATTCCACAAGTGTTTCCTAAACTGCATTTCAAGGGACACACTGAATATTCCACAAATTATGGGTTAATTGGATATGCAGGGCTGGAAACTAGTGTTTTGGATACATGCCTTTTTACATTATCATAGAAAAAGTTTCACAAGCTCTGAACAGAAACCTTGTGCAAGGTTGGCCCAGATCACTTTAACTGTGGAACTATGAGAGGAATACTGGATTGAACTTGGGACATTGTGGCCACATCAGGAAATTACAGGCAATGTCCAGAGTCTTTAAATAGGTTATATAAAAAGCATTTTTAAAAAATACTTTCAGCAGTGTACTTAGAGCACAAACACAGGGTTGGCACATTTACATAATTGAGAAACCAGTGTAGTCGAATTTTAGTTGGAGTAAAATTCAACATTGGACAGGACGATCTCACTGTGTTGGCAAGTTCATTCACACAGCTTCTGGTTTGAAGAAGTGCTTCTCCTAGCCTAGTGGTTGTTTTTTGGTTTTTTGGTTTTGTTATTGTTGTTGTTGTGAAGGATGGTCATTTTCTGTTCAATGGTACAGAGAAACTGTAAAGTAGAACAAAGCTAATTGGATTTTATGAGAACTTTATAAAAAATAATATAATTGTCCAGATCTAGCAAGAATCTTGTCCTTAAGTGTCAGCGCTTACTAGGGGTGGCTAATGCCCCAGGTAACTCATATATGGTAAAAAGCAGTGAGCACTACTTAGACGTGTTCTGTGCTGAGATTTAAAAAATTCTTGCTTGACATGACTAAAGCCTCATTTTGAATTACAGCACTAACCCCCTGTGGTTTTGTCTTGACTAAAAAATGACCATAAAGAAACACTTAAACATATACTAAGAGCACAGGTGTTCAGTGAACCTGACGTGTTAACATGGAACCTGAGAGCTTTTCCATACTGTGTACCCACACTTTCTTAGCCTTTATGGTTAGAACCACACTATTTGCAAAATGAACATAATTTCTATTTCTGACTTGTTAATCTGCATGTCTTTGTAATGTGTCATCCGTTGTGACTGATGCATGCTACACTAACAGTTTCTTCCAGAAAGTCCATGCTGTGTTAGTTGACTGAGATTGTGATTGATGTTATCATCATGTTTCTTTTGCCTTCATGACTGTGAGGTAGTATCAGTTAAGTACCTTAGGAGTTATCCTGCTTTTCCTCTGTTTTGTGTATCTGGCTCAATGTATTTGTATTAAACTGGTACATATGGTTTTAGACATTCCTGGATCTTACTGTGTCAGTTTTCCTTTCAAATGGCAAGAAGCCTTTAGCACATTACATGTCTCTAACTTGAAAATATGATGTGCTCACACATCCCGCAATTTAACAAAACTTATCTCTGTCTGTCTGTATATCTGTCTGACTTTCTGTGTCTGTCTCTCTGCCCCTCCTTCTCTTCTTCCCTCCCTCCCTCGTTCCCTCCTTCCCTCATTTTGTATAGCCTTGGCTGTCCTCGAACTCTCTCTTTAGACCAGAATAGCCTTGAAATTAGAGATCCACCTGTCTCTCCCTCTTGAGTGCTTGGATTAAAGGCATGTGGCAACACCACAGTGTGGCTTATACATAGTATTAATCATGTTAATATCATGCTTACTATCTTCCATTGACTATGAACAGCATTCCAGGATAGTTTCACTTAAACTGCTGAGCATGATATGTACTTTTTCTTTTCCTTCTTATTTTAAAGACATGGTGTGTGTGTGTTGTTCAGATTGTCCTTGATTTGTGCATCTTTTACTTGCTGAGTGCTAGAATTACAGGTGTATATACCTGCCTAGTCACAGCTTTTACACAGTGCTCATCTACTACCTTATGGTCTTAACTTTAAAAATGTTTTAATTGAAATAACCATAACATAACAAAAATGCCAAGTATAGTACTTACTGAACTACAAGAATAATTTGTCTACTGATGTCCATTCCTTTGCAATGTGTTTTTATGTAGATCTACATACTTTTATATGACCATATGCAACTGTTAACATCAAGAAATTAGCATTGATGAGATCCTGTCTTTTTTTTTTAGAAACTTTGAGTTTATCAGTTGATGTAGTGGTCTTGTTAGAGCAGAGGATTCCATCTGGAAGCCTGGGTCACATGGCAATGGTGTATCCTGCAGTGTTGCTTGAGCCAGGTCTTTAGGTTTTCCTTGACTTTCATGACTTGCTCCCTTTTGAGGATCGCAGGTCATTTGCAGTAATCTCCCCATTTGGAATTTCCTCACAGTTCAATTTAGACACAATCTTGTTAGTATCTCAGAAACGATGCAGTGTTCTTCTGCTTGCATCCTGTCAGATGAGGCACAGATTTCATACTGCCTGATTACATGCTGTGCTGACACTCACCAGGCTTCTTCACTGTAGTTGTTTGGGTGGGGTGTGGTGGCACATGCCTGTAATGTAACCACAGAGGCTGAGGCAGGATCATGAATGAAAGCTCTGCTGGGCCATATAAGTGAATTTGAGCCTGACCAGAGTAATACAGTGAGACACTGCAGCAGCAGCAACATCAGACGAAGGAAATAAAATCACGACAGAACAATCACTTCTTTCCCAGGTGGTCCTCGGTGATATAAGAACACTAACCATTGTGAGTCTGGAAAGCTAGCCAGTAAGCAGCATTCCTCCAAGGCCTCTGCTTCAGTTCCTGTTTCAGCCTCCTTCAGTAATGGACTGTGATCATGACTATAAGCTGTAAGGTGAAATAAATCCTTTCTTCTTTACATCATTTTGTGTCATTGTTTTATCCTAGCAACAGAAAGTAACTAGAACACAGGAGGACCTCTAGAGTTTGCTGGCTAGTTACGCTAGCCTAACTGATGAGTTCCAGTGTCAGTGAGAAGCCCTGTATCAAAAAACCATGGGAGTGTTTGGAGAAAGGAATGAGAAGGGAGAAATGATGTAATTATAATATGATCTCAAAAATTTTTTTTAAAAACCCTAACGGTGGAGAGTATCTGAAAAAAAACATCTAATGTACATTTCTGGCCTTTCCATGCATGCACACAGACTTGCATAAGCACATGTGTACATACATGCACACACATGTGTAGCACATTCACAAATTAGACTCTTAATTATTAAGAGAATCTGAAGTCAGTTAGCTCACAAGCTGTTTTCACTGCAGTTTACTTGTGGTTTACTACTTATTGAAGCATTTTCATTAGAAATCACTAGTGCTCCAAAAGTTTGGAATACTTTGTGCCTTTTCCTAGATATTCAGGGCCAGTGTTATTCTGTGGAAGAGAGAGTGGAGTGTATTAAAAAAAATATATCTATGAGCCGGGCAATGGTGGCGCACGCCTTTAATCCCAGCACTTGGGAAGCAGAGGCAGGCGGATTTCTGAGTTCGAGGCCAGCCTCGTCTACAGACATATACAGAGGAGGATGCTCACAAAATAACCACCAAACTAACCACAGGGTTCCCAGTGGAGGAGTTAAAGAGAAGTCTGAAGGAGTTGAAGGGGCTTGTGGCCCCATGGGGAGAATGACAATACCAACCAACCAGAGCTCCCTAGGTCTAAACAGCTATCCTGAGAACTCACATGGAGGGACCCATGTCTCTAGCTGTATTTGTAGAGGAGGATGGACTTGTCGGGCATCAGTGGGATAGGAGGGCCTTGCTCCCTTGAAGGCTTGATGCCCCAGTGATGGAAAATTCAAGGGAGGGGGAGGTGGGAATAGGTGGGTGGGTGGGAGCACACCCTCATAGAAATAGGAGGGAGGATAGGTTAAGGGGTTTCTAGGGGTGGGGAATGGGGAAAGGGGATAACATCTGAAAAGTAAATAAATAAAGTACACAATAATAAAGCAAAGAAAAACAAATAATACAACTGGCTATAGCAGTCGAACATTTGAGACTCGTTAGCAGCAATTTAACATTACCCGTATTACTATGGAGATTCCTTATACCTGTCAAGGATGAGAAACTGTGGAACAAGCCCACAGAACTTTAAAACAATATCTTCATAAAATAAAAAAGGGGGTGATATACTGTACACCACAAATTTATTTAAATTGTTATCTTTTTTATTTTAAAGTTTTTTTTAAAAAATATTTGGATGCCAAGGAACTTTCTGCTGAGTGTCATGGCGCTGTACAACTAGGCATACTTATGCATAGGTGATAGGGAAGGCTCCACTTACTGGCATAAGGCATGATCCGATCAGGTATTAAATATCGGGAAGAGCGCATGTTTGTGGGTTTTTTTTTTGTTTTTTTTTTGACAGGATTCTGAAGGAGCATGGTGGATGCCATAAGACATGCTGATGCTGATGCCAGGACAAAGAATGATGCTGACCTGTGAGCTTGCTGAGTGCCCTGACCATGGTGACTGAGAAGCTGTATTGGACATAAGTTCCTGGCCTACCATTGCTTACCTATAACCCTGATGGGACAAGCTGCCTTGCCTCAAGTTCTTAGAACTTGTGGAACAGAGAATCAAAAAGAGAAGTTATAATGCCTCTTGTATTGTTATTAATGTGACCAGTTATTCGGACTCAATCATGGACTGGTCTAGAAATCAATCCAGTATTGGAAATACCAGTCTTCATTTGGAAGTCTGGTTCTGGACATTTTCAGAGACATATATGGAAATTAGCTGTAGTTCTCTATGTTGGGTTAACAAGAGATAAAGTAGGGGCAGGATCTGGATTTCAAACAGGTGTTAGCACATGTGTTAAGGCTCTTCAAATTGTCAAGTTAAAAATACTTTTGTTTCTTCTACAGTATTTAATATGTTGTATTGATTGTACACCTTCTAATTGTGTTTGTGTTTTGAAATCTGCATGTCAGTTATGGAGGTCTATCAACCAGCTTTTGTTTTAGTGCCCTGAGTATCACAGAACCCTGGTATTCTGAAAGTAGCTTGCAAGTACTGGAAGAAATGAGTCAGGCTTTAAGCAGAAGCAAGAGAGTTGTGGGTTTGATTATTGTTGGTATAACAGCTTTAATTACATGAATTGCTAGCACCACTGATTCTGCAATTGCTATGACACAAGAAGTTAAAGACAGCTACTCTTGTTAATCATTTAGCAAAAAATGTTACTAATGAGTTGAATATACAAGAGGATTTAGATAGGGATTTGGGAGAACTGATTGATGCTCTTTATCCTATTCAAATTACTGGAAGGAGGTGCAGAATTTAATTTTTATTCTCCCACCCAGGTCCCTCCCTCCACCTGCCTCCACCCCGTGATTGTTTTCTTCTCCCTCCCAGGTAGGATTGAGGCATCCTCACTTGGGCCCTTCTGCTTGTTAACCTTAATTCTGTGGATTTATAACACGATTCCATCTTGGTTTTGTATTACTCTTTTTAGTGTCCTTTAAAAAATGTGTATTTTTCTTTTTACTCTTTTATTTTTGGATTTTTTGAGACAGGGTTTCTCTGTGTAGCCCTGAATGTTCTGAAACTCACTCTATAGAAGAGGCTGGCTTCAAAATCAGAGATCTGCCTGCCTCTGCCTCCTGAGTGCTGCAATTAAAGGTGTTGCCACCACTGCTCAGCCATTTTTTCATCTATTTTTGATACAGAACTTGGCCTGTAATTTTCTTCTAACACCTTCAGCAGGTTGGGGGGGGGGGGGGCTTGGCCCTGCTATTCGCATCCGAGTAGTGTTCCCTAAATGTTTTCTGCAAGGTTTTGAATGGTTACCGTCTTTCCTTATATGCTTTCTGTTGTTTCACATGTGAAGCCTTCTGCACCTACAGCCTGTTACTGAGATAGTATATTAATTTTACAATGAATTTTTTAAAATTGTGTTAGTCTTGTTGTTTATACACCTCATATAACTTTTAGAACTTAGTATTGTATTGCTCACTTACTGATTCGTATGACCATTGTTTACTCTTATTTTTAAATTCATCTTTCTAGGGAGCTGTCAGTTTTCTTTGCTTTTTAATAGTTAACTTCTAATCTCTTCAGTTTTGCTATTGAAGATTAATTGCTGCTGTTTAATATTTTATTTTCTGTAGTATTAACTTGCTATTTATTCTTCTAATTTACTGAAGTAGATCATTTAAATTTTAAAGAAAGAACATTGATTTTTAGTTCTTTCCTGCAGGCCGTGTTGTCTGGAGAGGTGAATTTGAGATGTCATGCATTCATTGTTGTTTGTGCCACGTTCAGTGTGATTTTACATTTTCAGTTTGTTTATTTTGTAATCTGTAAGTTTAAAAGTTCATCACAGTTTCTAAGTGCCTCCAGGACTTTCTGGGTTATACTTCTGCCATTGAATTGTAATGTGGTGTCAATATTAGATGACATATTGTATGATTGGGAATTTATTAGCTCAAATTTGTTAACTTAGCTACTTAAAATTTCCATTTTGATTTTTTGTTTCCTATTGAGCTGCCATTTCTTGAGAAGGGGTTGGTTTGTTTCTTTATTTCTTTCAGTATTTTCTTGGCAGTTTTTTTTTTTCCTGATCTAGTACTTCCTAGAAATTTTTTATTTTTTCCAGAGGACTGTATGACACACAAACTTTATTCTAAAATCCCTAAAGTTATTGTGAGAGTAAATATTTTCTGTACTTCCGAAAGTCTGTAACTGACCCATCAGATGGCTCAGTGAGTAAAGTATTCACTGAGCCTGACAGTTCAATGCCTCAGACACACATGCTGGAAGGAGAACTCTTTACCCTCTGACCACCACACCTTCACTTTAGGCACGAAGCTGAAGCTGGCCATCCTTGCACTTCCAGCCATGTTCATGTTCCTGCCCCTGCCCCTGCCCCTGCCCCTGCCCCTGCCCCTGCGCCTGCCCCTGCCCCTGCCCCTGCCCCTGCCCCTGCCCCTGCCCCTGCCCCTGCCCCTGCCCCTGCCCCTGCCCCTGCCCCTGCCCCTGCCCCTGCCCCTGCCCCTGCCCCTGCCCCTGCCCCTGCCCCTGCCCCTGCCCCTGCCCCTGCCCCTGCCCCTGCCCCTGCCCTGCCCCTGCCCCTGCCCCTGCCCCTGCCCCTGCCCCTGCCCCTGCCCCTGCCCCTGCCCCTGCCCCTGCCCCTGCCCCTGCCCCTGCCCCTGCCCCTTGCCCCTGCCCCTGCCCCTGCCCCTGCCCCTGCCCCTGCCCCTGCCCCTGCCCCTGCCCCTGGCCCCTGCCCCTGCCCCTGCCCCTGCCCCTGCCCCTGCCCTGCCCCTGCCCTGCCCCTGCCCCTGCCCCTGCCCCTGCCCCTGCCCCTGCCCCTGCCCCTGCCCCTGCCCCTGCCCCTGCCCCTGCCCCTGCCCCTGCCCCTGCCCCTGCCCCTGCCCCGCGTGTTGGATCACAGGTGTATATCATCTCACCAGCTGCAAAAGAACAGACTTGTCTAGGCTAGGAAGATGGCTCACTGGCTAAGAGAATTACTGTAAAGACCTGAGAACCTGAGTTCCAATCTCCAACACCCATGTTAAAAAAAAAAAATCTGAGAGCTAGTGGCAGTCTCAGGGTAAGAGGCAAAGGCAGCTGCCAATCTAGCTGCAGGTTCAGCGAGAGAACCTGTTTCAGGAGAATAAGATGGAAACTAATAATGCATAACACCTTGTAGCCTTCTCTGGCCTCCTGTTGTGCAAGACACCTGATGCCCTTCTCTGGCCTCTTGGTGTATGCATGGACAGACATACCCGCACACATAGGTACACACAACACATACATATACACACACATCAAATAAAGTGAAATAAAAGTATCTGTACCAAGTGAGTAAACCAACAAATGCAAAAGTGGAACTAAGGGGAGGAGAAGAGAGACAGAGGAACAGGACCCAGCTCGACACCTTAGGAGAGACAAATGGGAGGGAGCCTGAGAAATTCTGCCCACTGACTTCTGTCTTTTGCTTGGGAAATCCTGCTGTCAGCAGTGTGGACAGCCTGATGGTCCTGCAGCTTGACCCTTGGGTGTGCTGGAACCTTGTATCTGAGACCAGAGGACAAAGGTAGCCACAACACTGTTATCTAAAAACATCTCTATTTCTGAAATTCCTCAGCTGATGTTCGCAACTCATAGTGCTGCCTCTGCTTCAAAGGCAAACTGGGATTTTAAAAGGTCCCATGAACACTTTAGAAGTCGCCTACATGAACCTCTTCTTGAATACAACATTGGAATAAGGTAACTGTGTGATGAAGGTGACGTTGTAAGTGGTACTAGTGATTGATAAGAGGATAAATAACAAGAAAATGTGAGGGTACAGTCATTTTAGTACTTTTTTCTTGTGAATTAGGAAAAATATATTCTTGGTCTGTTTTAGTTTTCATTGTTGAGGATTTCATACATGACTAACAATGACTAACATGTGTTTTGATCAAATCCAATCCCCACTCCACTCCCTCTATGCCAGGCAACTTTTCTCTACCAACTTCATATGGGCAGGCAGTGTGTCCTGTGTCTGTCTGTCTCTCTCTCTCTCTCTCTCTCTCTCTCTCTCTGTCTCTCTCTCTCTCTCTCTCTCCCCCCCCCCCCCAAAAAAAGCTTGCCTGAGTGCCACCTAGTGGACCTGTATGCCCATGGCTGCAGAACCAGCTACTGGGGCATGGGCAGCCTTTCAGGAATCTTATGCCTGAAGACTTACTCTTCCCCCTCAGCAACTGTCAATTGCCAGTAGCTTTTCAGCTAGAACAAGACTCCAAGAGCCCCTCCCATGTCCATGCTAGGATGTCGGCTGTCTTGATCTTCTGCAGATCTTGTGAATGCTGGCACAAGTGTGTGAGCTCATGTGTGCTGTCACATCCAGCAGGTACTGGTTCAAGGCAGACATCCACTACTTCTGGATCCCCCAACCTTTGTCCCCTCTGTTCCATGATGCTGAGACCTACAACCAACCTGAGCTGCTGCAGATTGCTGTGCTGGTAGCCTCCACTGGGGGCTCACATTTTCTCGGCTCTTCTGGAAGCCACATACCCCAGTCATCCTCTCTCCACAACCCTCAGAGCTGGATTACAGGTGTGCATGGCTAGTTACATGGGTGCTAGGATCTGAACTCGGGTCCTTACCATTGTTCAGGAAGTGCTCTTGACCCCGAGCTGCCTTTGCAGCCTCTTCTTCATGTGTACCCACGTTTCTGATTGCTGTCCTTTAATTCCAGCCCAAAGGTTCCCTGGGGTATCACTGAATGTGTCTGCTCATTTGGGAAATGCTTTCACTTCCTCCTTTCAGAAGGATGTGTTTTGCAGTAGGAGGCAGATACCATTCTCCCCGTTTAACTGATGAAAGTCCTGAGCTTGATGGAAGCAAGTATAGTGGCCTCAATCTCTCTTGTTACCCAGCAGTAGAGAGAACAGAATGTAACAGCAGCTCAGATGTAATAGAAAGAACATAAGGCACAATGGTGGTGCTGTCAAGTCTGCCAATAGATGGCGCTGTCCCCGGTTTTCTGAGGCACCTTTGTGTATAATGAACATCTGAGCCAGAGCCTCAGACCTCAATGGCCCCTGAGCATTATGAGTCTGTCCTTGTGACAGTAGATGTCACTAGAATCGCACTGAGCTGACCTCTTTCCACATTAGTGAATGTCTCTCTTTTCTTTTCTTTCCTTTTGTTTTAATCCATTTGTAATCAATGCAGAAAATGTAACGTGCAGGTTCAGATGCAAGTTTAGAAACCCAGCTCAGGCAAACACAAACCCACCCTCCCCAAAAGATCATGTTTTGCTGTCCCCTAATTAATTCTACAGGGGTGTGGCAGGACAGCGGCTCTCTCAGCACCCAGACATTCACAAGCTTGGCTTCACCGGCTCTATGTCTGTGGGCAAACAGATCATGAAAAGGTACTGGCTTGCTGTAGGGAGTCCATTCAACCTGACCTCTTCTTGGAATTCAACAGAGCGTTGTGGAATGTGGAAAAGCAAGGCTGGGGATATGGCTCAATTGGTCGAGTGCTTGCCTAGCACGCACAAAGCCCTGGGGTTTGATTCCAAAGCTGCAGAGAGCGGACGTGGTCATCCACAATGTAATCTCTGCACTCTGGAGGTGGAGGGTCAGAAGTTAAAGTCATTCAACAAAAACAGGTTGGAAGGCTACCTGGACTACATGAGACCCTGTCTCAAATATACACGCATACACACAAGCATACATGCATACACATGCATATATACACATACATGCATACACATACATACACGTATACACATGCATATACATATACATAAACACGTACACACACATTCATACACATATGTACATGAATATATATGCATATACACACATGCATAAACACACATACACATATACATACACATATGTACATACATACACATGCATATACACATGCACATGCATAAACACGCATATACACATAATGAAAGCACACATGTATACACATGAATATACACACATACACATATATGCACATACATACAAGCATACATGCATACACACAAATGCACACGCATACCCATACACACACACCCCAAAACAAAACAAACAAGAGATACCACCACCAACAGAACTAGAGAAAACCACATCAAATGAAGGGACTGGTTGTCACTGATGACTACGGAGATACATAAACAGCAGAAAGAGCTTTCCAACACCCATAGTGAACTCAGGGCCACTGGCTGGAGACAAAGCTCTGTGGTTGGGTGCTTTGCCTGGCAAATCCAAACACACACAACCAGCATGAAGGTAAAAGATGTGGCAGGTTAAGACCCAAAACAATAGCATTTTTATCAGAGTGATAAGAACAATGGCCAGCAGGAATGGGATTTTGTGGGCCAGTTTTTTTCTTTCTTCCATTCTATCCTTTCTAAAGACAGAGTGCTTCTGAGGGGCTGGACCAGCCTTCTCATGGTTTGTCACAATCACCACTCAAACTGCAAAACAAAACCACAACCTAATAAAAGGAGTAAATAACTGATAAACAGCTAAAATCTGCTTCCCACACACAGGTATAGCAGGCTGGCTCTTGCTTTGCGGACCTTCATATAACTGGATTCTTTTAAATTTACTTATGTACTCCTCCCACCCCACCCCCCCCCTTAATGTATCTGTCTGCATATACACCTGTCTGCCAGAAGAGGGCATCAAGTTCCTCTGTAGGTGAGGTGAGCCCCCATGTGGTTGCTGGGATTTGATCTCCCCAGCTGTGACATAACTGGATTCTTGAAGGTGACTTTCCATTTGCTTGCCTCCATGCCTGACAGCCTGAATTCCAGCCCCCAGCCCCACATGGCGGAAGGAAAAACAACCTTCTGAAAGTTGTCTTTTCTCACACACACACACACACACACACACACACACACACACACACACACACTGTCATTGCCTCCAAAAACTAATATGAAAATACTTTTAAAGTTTTAAAAATAAAAATCAAAAGCAGTTAGCAGGGCTTCCCTATGTACGCATGGAACTCAGGGTTTGATTCCCAGCACTGCACAAACAAGGCATGGTGGGACTCACCTAACTCCCAGCACTTAGAAGCAGGAGGATCAGAAGTTCAAAGTTCAGCATACACTGTCTATTAAGTCTTGCCTTGAAGTCAAGGCTGCCCTGGGCTAGAGACTCTGTCTC
This sequence comes from Arvicanthis niloticus, assembly GCF_011762505.2. Lineage (NCBI taxonomy): Eukaryota > Metazoa > Chordata > Mammalia > Rodentia > Muridae > Arvicanthis > Arvicanthis niloticus. The sequence continues at coordinate 41,186 of NW_023046052.1, read as the reverse complement.
AAAGCAATAAAGCAATCAATCAATCAATCAATCAATCAATCAGACAAATAAATAGCCAAGAGTAGTTGGGCAGCTGAGTTTAGTGGCACATACCTATAGTACTGATTACTCAAAGAGCTGAGGCAGGAGGATCATCTGAGCCTAGCAGTTCAGAACCAGGATGGACATCACGGTACTCCATCCCTTTAAACCACAGCAACAATCAGTTTCCTGGTGTCTGTTTACTATACCATCAGGGTGATGCTGGGTGAGGAGGCACAGGATCCCCTACTAATTTTGCACCCTAAGGGATTTACGCTATTTCAACGTGTGGGAACATATTTTATATAAAACAAGAGGCACAGTTGTGTTTTGCCTTCCAGATAAATTGGGCAAATCCTCTCTCTTCATTTGAGACAGACAGCCTTGTGGAGCCAGCGTGAGGGGGGCTGAGCCTTCCAGTGACTGACTCTGTGGCAGGTGTGGCTTCCTCATTCTGCCCTACGTCCCCTAACTCTGAGTGTGCATTCTCAGCCAACTTTCACTGGGAGAGGACGTAAAGAGAGCAGAGAGGTCTGCAGTGAAGGAGGCCCACACACTCCATGGCCAGGGCCCACTGATATACCATCTAGAGGCTCCAGTGACAGTAACAGGGTAACACAGGCCAAGACTCCCTAGATATGGTCATCCCTGAGAACTTTTCCAGATCATTCCAGAGAAGCAAACAAGGGTCAGGAAACGGGAAAGGAGATTGGTCCCATTAGCTTACTTTTAAAATATGTCTTTATTTTTATGATTTTATATGTTTGAATTGCAGGTAATTGCTGCTGGGAAACGCTGGTGGTTCCTCCAGGCTGGAAGTTAGGCACAGCGGCTGTGGCTCACTAAAGGCCTCTCCACAACTCCTCATGGCGCAGCCCCAATGACACAAAAAAGCCCATGGGTTTTTTACAGGTTTAATGTCATGGCAGATGGTGAATGGATCTGGATGCACCACCACCCCCCCCCCCCAAAAAAAAAAAAAAAAAAAAAAAAAAAAAAAAAAAAACCCTGGGCAGACGTGAGTTTAAACACAGAGGGAGAGAAGGGGGAGGGGCTGGGGAAGAATGTTTAATTGCTCCACCCTCTGGCCTTCAGGTACCTCATTAGTACATAAATCTCTCTAGGGCCTGAAGCCTGTTCCTCTAGACTGTTGGCCATAAACCTCTCTGGGGGAGTGGTTGTTGGAAGGCTAAAGCTAAATGAAAAGAACCAGGGCCTGGGAGCAGAGCTGAACTGCCGTCGGATAAAGGTTCTGGGGTTCCAAGCCCATGCTCAACAAAGCACCCAGCTGCTTCTCACAGCCTACCGCCCCACAATGAATATTTTGTCTACATGTACATCTGTGTACCGAATTATGCCTGTGGCCCGAGGTGGGGAATCTCCATGTGGATGCAGGAAGTCAGCTGAAATCCTATGCAATAAGGCGGCTCCTAACCACTGAACCAACTCTCCAGCCCCTACTGTTACATCTTTAAGAGATTAAAAACGTGTATGGGTGTTTTGCCTTTATATGTCTGTGTACCGTGTGTTTTTGTATTTCGTGCATATGTGTGTGTGTGTGCGAGAGCACTGAGACCTGAACCCAGGCCCTCTGCCAAAGCAACAAACGCTTTTAACCTTTGAGCTGTCTAATGGTGCCCCACCCCCGTTACATTCTGGAGTGCCATATAAGATGACTAAAAACTATGGAGGGTGAAAAAAATCATGTTTATGTAAACAAGCAGTGTGGAGTGAGTACAGAGAACCAGCTTTGTTCCTACTGGCTACAGCCACAGTCTACCAGACAGACCTCACGCACAGCAGGAGAAGCAAACGTACTGCAAGGTGCCTGCGTGCTCCAGCTCCACCTTAGGGAGGCTCACTGGAGGTGAACCAGCTGCTGGATTTAGGAAGCTCTTCACCATCTGCCATTTTTTGTGTCATTCATTTTTCGGGGGTAGGTTTTGAGGGATGCTTTTTTATATTTGTGAAGCACACACATGTGCACATGTACACATCTGTGTGTATCTATGCATACACACTTGTGTCCATGTGTGCTCATACGTGTACACAGATATAGGTGCATGCTTGTGCAGAGGCCAGAGGACAACACTGGATGCTCTACCTTGTTTTAATGTGGGATCTTTCTCTGAACCTGGAGCTCAGTTGGCAGCTGGCAAGCTCCCCAGTCATCCTCCAGTCTCCACTCTCACCCCAGCACTGTGAAGCACGTGTTGCTTCAAATGTGAGAGCTGAAGATTCAAACTCAGGTCCCCATGCTTGTGCAGCTCTCACGCAACCCACTGAGCCATCCTGCCAGCACCTGGATTTCTAACAATCATAACAGAAAACATAATGTCTAGGCACTGCAGTTACATCTGTAGAAAGAGCTAGGTGTGGAGGTGCAGGCCTGAATTCCCAGCACTTAGGAGGCTGGCTGACTCAGCATTTGAGTTTGAGGGCAGCCTGGGCTACCTACCTGTTTTGTTTTTGATGCAATACTTTTATTGTACACCAAATTATTTTAGGAATACCCTCGCTGTAACACATTGTAAACTAAGTGCTCATGAGCCCAAACTGGGAAACGTCAAAACAAAGATCTCCTAGAACTTCTCTTCACTAACAACCAACAGGACTGACTTTTGTTATCTGTGACCTTTGGATAATGACGTGTGGGGCCAGGGGAGTTGGTGCAATCAGGGACCAGCTCAGGGACCATTTGGATTCCCAGCACCAGTGTAAGAAGCCAGATAGGGCAGTGTGTACCTGGAGTCCCACCCAGCACTGGAGAATCCCTGGAGTTCATGAACCAGCAGGTCTAGCTGAACAGTCTCAATAGCTAACCTGTCTCAATAAAATAAATAAATTAAGGAAGGAAAGGAAGGAAGGGAGGAAGGGAGGGAGGGAGGGAGGGAGGGGAGGGAGGGAGGGAGGGGAAGGAGGGAGAGATCAACCTGGAGAACCACTGAGGCAAACCTCTGGTGTTGCCCTCTGGTGTCCATGTGCACCCACACACAGGGGCACACGCTTGAACATGCACCCACATCAAGTCCCACCCTCTTTGTGTAACTGGATTGCAGGCTTGATGCACAGCAGGCCTGATGCAACGCTGACACTGCCTTCTCTTCTGCTGCTGCAGGGCATGGATGCAGTATTTTTCAATAAAGGAGAGAACTGCATTGCAGCTGGGCGGCTGTTTGTGGAAGAGGCCATCCTCGATGAATTCGTAACCAGAGTGGTAAGGCGTCTTCAGGTGTGCTGCGAGTTTTACAGGAGCAGCTCTTCTTGAAAAGCACTTCTGGGATCATTCCTGACTTTTCAGATATGAAGCAGCAACAGCGGTATTGCGACAGTGGAGCTGGCTGGGGCTGCAGGTGGCTCAGTTATTGAATGAGTTTGCACATACACACATACACACACACGCACGCGCGCACACACACACACACACACACACACACACACACACACACGAGTGCAGGCACATACCTGTAATCCTAGTGCTAGACAGACAAAAGAGACAATGCTGGGACTCACTGGCCAAATAGCCTAGACTACCCAGCAAACTCCAGGCCAATGAGAAACCCTGTCTCAAAAAGAGGTGGAAAATAAATACCTGAGGGATAACAGCCAAGGTGCGAGGTGTCTTCTGGCCCCACATGCATGTGTGCGTGCGTGCACACACACCACAGGCACACAAACTAACACACAGAAGCAGAAGTATCTGCTCTTCATGGGAGTATGACACTGTTAACACAGAAGCAGGCAGTGAGGAATCACTGACTCCCAAGTTTAACAGAATTCACTTTGAGTCTCATGAGAATCCAGTTCACAGTATAGATGGATAGAGGCTTATAGTATCTGACACTAGATGAAATTCCCAGAGCTGAGACCAGAAATTTCAAGCACTTGTACTGCTCCAGTCCAAGTGTGTTTTATACACAGGCCATTTTTCATCCATTTGTTGTATTCCTTTTTTAAAAAACTTATTTTATGAGTGGGATCTTGCTACGTAGCCTTAGCTGGTCTGAAGTTTGCTATGTAAACCAGGCTGGCCTCAAACTCAGAGATCTGCCTGCTTCTCCCTCCCAATTACTGGGATTAAAGACACACACCACCCCACACAACTAAGGTAGGTGTGTGCGTCTGTGTGTGTGTCTGTGTATGCACCTTGAAGGTTAAGGGTAGTTGTGAACACCCCATGTAGGTACTAGGAACCGAACTCAGGTCCTCTGTAATAGTATGCATTCTTATCCGATCCATCTCGCCAGGCCCTCAACAGCTATTTATTGAAGCACCTAGCAATGCCAGACACTGTGCTGGGTGTTGGTGATACAAAACCAGGCAGGCAGATATGGTCCCTCTCTCACAGAGCTTCTCTCTGGCACAGGGCTCCATGCAAGACACCAAGAGATAGGAAACAGGCCTATATTTGAATTTACAGGGTCATAGTGGCTCCTGTTCTTCTCACTGGACTGCAGTAACAGTCAGAAAATTGTAGACAGAGTTAAGACAAAGATGCTAAGAAGCAAGTGCAGATCTGCCAGTGAGTACCTGAAAATCAAACAGTCACACTCAAGTGTCATAAAAATGCATGAGGAATCCTTTGACGAACAGCCTACTTCTCACCTCTTCATGAGCTGAAGACCCTGACGATGCTGAGGAAGGAGGGGCCATCTGGAAGCACAAAGTAGATGCACAGACCAAGAAGAGGGTTGGACCACTTGTGTGAGCACTTACCTGATAGAGGGCCCTCAAAAAATTCCTGTACACTTTTTATCCCCAAATGGCTTACCTCTGTTTAAACAACATTGAGCGCTGTCTATTTTTCTGATAGTATCAGAGCTTCCTCCTCCCTGGAATGTCTATGCTCCTCCAGGTAACCCATCTTGAACATGGCTGACACACTGACCTCACTCACAGGTGCACTTACGAGGTCTGGGTCTCAATCCCTAAGCCTTATATAATGAACAATGATAACCCTTTCCTTACCCTGTACATTCAAACAACTGTGTGTCCTACAGAGAACGTAATGCCTGTCCTCTTCCCTTCTCCTATTAGAATGAAGCAATCTTCTGTGCCTGTGACTCTTTCATAACTCACTGTGACAGAGGGGCAGCTCCGGAGGCTTTGTTCTTCACCTGCCCACTTGGTCCAGAGTACTGGAAGTTCAGAGGACACCCATTTAGTGACTTCCTCTTGGATCCTGGACTTTAATCCTAGTAAACAGCCTGTGGAGGCCAATCCTGGTCATGCTAGGCTTACTGTGTGAGTTGGGGGAAAATTACCCAACTTGTCAGAGCTCTGGCCTCCTGTGTTAAAGAGGGGAAACAGTGCCTTCCTCAGAAGCCTCATTACTCTGCAACAACAAAAGTCCCAGCATTGTGCTTTATAATTCATGTAAATATTCAATTAAATTTAAATATTTCTTTCCATCACTACTCTAGAAGTATGGCTGTAAATTGACGAGATGAGTGAACTTCCTAGGCAGCTCCTTAGTCAATGAAGTTAACTGATGAATGAACTCCTATACTTCTCAATAATCAAGGCTCAGACTTCTCTTCCTTCTTACACAGTGCAAATACAGCAGGATGCTGCCAACTGCCATGCAATGCAAAATGGTGCTAGGCACAGTGGCTCATGCCTGCGACAGCAGACTCATGAGGGGCAGGGCAGGGTTATGGTGTTTCACACAGTGGTTCATGCCTGCAACATCAGACTCAGGAGGATGAGGCAGGGTCATGGTGTTAGACACAGTGGTCATGCCTTTGACACAAAACTCACGAGGGCAGGGCAGGGTTATGGTGTTTCACACAGTGGTTCATGCCTGCAACATCAGACTCAAGAGGCTGAGGCAGAGTCATGGTGTTAGACACAGTGGCTCATGCCTGTAACACCAGACTCAGGAGGCTGAGGCAGGGTCCTTACTGTGATCTGAGGTCAACCTGGTCTATGCAGAAAGTATGAATCCAGCCTGGGTCACACTACAAGACCCTCTATCAAAACCAGAGAAACAAAACCAACATTTAAAAACAGGTCAGTGGCACCAGGAAAAGGGTCACCTTGTCCCTGGATGCTTACTTTGCTTTTTACAGGACATGCCTGCTTCTCACTACTCTACCTGCTGGCTCTGCTGCTCACTAGCTGTGTGAGGTCAGGGGAGTCAGTGACGTCATGACTCCAAGTCCTCCATTTGTTATCTGTAAGACGATGAGAAACTCCATGACTTACCTAGTACTGTGGTGGAAAGCCCTTCCCCAGGAGCTGCCTTGTGCCACTTCAGGACTGGCCACTGATCCTGGTGTGCTGCTCACTGTTTCCTACTGTGGCTCAAGTTTGATTATCACCACTCACATGCAAGCAGACAAAGGGGAATTCCTGAGCACAGAAGTCTCCAGAATTGATGTGCAGCAACCCATTTAATTTCTTACGATAACTAGGGAGCTAGGTGATCCCCAGAATAATGAAGTGACGGCTGGAACTGGGTCTAGAGAGCTTCAGAGGCAGTACTCATGGCATAGGATCTAGGGACCACGATGCCAAGGTATGGTGAGTTAAAGTCTGTCTAACAAGGAAATGTATTCTGCCACAGGACACCAGTCAAAGTACTGTGTGGAAGGGCACTTAAGACAGATGCTTTGCTCGCTCTCTCTATGCTCAGTCTCCATCTCCCTTCCTCCCAACTCTCACACCTGGTAAGTGTATCCGTGACCTCCAAGACATGCTACCCTAACACACACTACAGTCTCTCTGCACTTCTGGCTAGGAAGGCTCATCACACAGCCCTTCCCAAACCACAAATGGACATGAATGGATGGGAAGTCCACAGATTACAATCTGCTAGAAACCTACTCTGTTTTCCTCAGAACCAGGAATCAGGAATCAACTGATGTTTAGGCCCCAAAACTTTACTGACGCAGAGCTGAAAGAAAAGTGTTTATTGACAGTATATTCCATTCCAAGTAAGGCCCTGTGCCAGGCACTGAGGGGCTCGCACAAGCAGTGCCTATACAGCAACAGACTCCAATACAGCAACACACTGCAACACACAAGCTGGTTATAATTGCCATAGCTCAATACAATTAAACAAATAGATTCATTTAGCATGACAATTTTGCATACAAGATAGTTAAACCCTGTTTTCTGATAGTGTAACTGCCATACAATATACACACATAAAGTTTACAACTGGAGAAGGATTTGCATGTTGTGAGTAGTGGAAGCACTGAATGCACTCAACAGGTTACATATGTACACACATACATGAGTACAATACATTGGCCAATAAAGGAAAGACTAGTGAGAACCGGTCAGTCTCCTCTGAGGATGACAGGGACACAAATCCCTGGCTCACACCCACTAATGCCCCTCCCATATCTTCTGGTTGCCTAGATGTCTGGTATTCAGCTTTCATCTCTGTCTCTGCTTCCACTGACTTGTGAGAGACCACTGTGTACTTAGGACACACACTGTTTCAGGTTCTAAGTGTCTACCCTGGCTTTCTAGACTTTAAATTACCTTCCTTCAAGTTTTGCTTTTTTGTTTCTGATTTCAAGCTTTATATGGGAGGGGGGCAAGTCTCAATTATGTTATTAAACATGTATGATGCCCTTATGATTTTATTCTTTTACAATCACAATCTTTAATGTGTATGTAATTTACCTTCATATATGACATGAGTCTTTTTTGGAAATAGCCTGCCCTGACAAGACTCATTTTACACTGACTTGAAACATCAGCTTTGTAGTTAAGTTTTCGTTCTCCCAGACCCATGCACATGCAGCACTAACTGAACACAGTAGGTTACACACACACACACACACACGACATGTTTCAAGTTGGGTTGGATATAATCAAGATAAACTGTATAGGTATATGAAATTGTCAATGAATAAAAAATATTCTAAAAAGTTCTTTTATCCTTTTTCTCCTCACTTCACACAGAATGTCTGAAGGACCAACACTTATTTACTGGATGCCCTTATCCATATAGGAAGCCCACTTGTAGTCAATGGAGCAGCCCCCATCAGGACAGAATAATGAAAACTTGACATACAAGCTCAAGCATTTAGAACCCCAGACATGACCAGAGAAGAACCTCTGCTGGACACATGGTAGTCAAAGATGTCAAAATACAAAGTGGAAAAACAGTATTAAATGTTGTAAGACAAAAAACAGGAACTCACATACAAAGACAGGAAAATCAGAGAAACTGAAAAGCATTCTTTCCTTCCTTCTTTGTTGGGACCCAGTGTCTGTGCTTTTGCTGTAGTGTATGGAATGGTGGATATGTTTGGCCCAAGGTAAAGAAGAGGACCTTGGGGTGGGGGGAGGGAGCTACAACCAAGTGACCAGAATAGGCCTTTATAGCACCATGAGACCCACTAAGATATTTTTCTCTACTCCTGCCACTGAAGCTTTTCATTAATTATATCTTTATTAATTGGGTGCTACCATCTAATGTGCTGTGGGCATACAGAATAACCTTGGCAACTCTAATTGTCAGAAAAGCACGGAATGGTAGACCTCGAGTGCATGAAGTGAGTGACTGACAACCAGCAAGGCTACTGTTATACCTAGCTGCTATACCCAGAAAAATTGAACGTCCTGTTATACCCAGCTACTATACCGAACGAAGTTGAAACGTTAGTGAAAGGAGTAGGAGGGGCCCTGGCAGCCATCAAAGCATTTAGGAAGAAGTAAAAATGACTCAAAGATCTCTTCATGCAGCATGACTGAGCAGGAACAGGTTATGTCTGAGTGGTTCAAGAACCATCTTCTACCTCAGGCCACTGTGGAGTGCACAGATCATCAGCTCCAGTGCAAAACTGGCTCTACTGAAATTTCCCATTCCTGTATGACTCTAACTTGTGTACATACTACATTTAAAAAAGAAAAAGCAAGAACACAAATTAATAAATAAGTGACTTACTGATACAAAAAATAGTAAAAATAAGAACTGGGAAATTAATGATACAGAAACAAAATAACAGAGCCTTGACCCAACAACAACAGATGACCTTAATGTAGAGAAAATCTCTTGTATACTCTATGGATATAACAACTAAAGCTGGTTGGTCTGTAGCTGAGGCAGGAAATAAAAGAAAGACACCCAATATGCAGTAAGGATTCTGGGGGAGAGCCTGGCAGGGGAGGGGTTGACAGGCAGATGAGGATGGTCTCATGCAGCTAAGAACCAGGGAACCAGCCAAGGCTTAATTGGCAAAGGTATTTGTAAATATGTTGGGACTCCTAGCAGAAAGTAGCTATCATCTTTGCAGCCATCTCGAGCCATATACCATGACAAGAGACTTGTTTTTAACAGCCTACAACAGCTGAGCACACTCTGATAAACATCTTGTTTTTCCCCGCATATCTTGTTTTGTTGTTTAGTGCCCCCAGCTTCAAGGCGCATGTGGAATCCACGCCTGTAAGTCACATGGCAAAGCATATAAATACCAGGGATTTCCTTTCAATAAACAAGACTTGATCAGACCCTCTGTCCTTTCTCCATTCTTCGAGTCTCCCCCTCCATCCCCACTCTCTCTCTTGCTAGACCCTGACTTGAGAACTAGAGCAGCAGCTTGGGCCGGGACACAGTGCCCCTCAAGCTGGGCAGTGTGGGCCTCAACATAAATATATATTTTGAATTTCAGAGTTGTTATTTCCCGAACTTGGGGCTAGGAGGAAAACTCTGATTTTTTGCCCAAATTAACAAAATCAAGTGAGCAGGTAAACCTTATAATACACACGATTTCAGAATATTCTAAGTGAATGCTTTGAAAATCTACAAGAACTCCATGTGTTTATTTATATGAATTCCCAAAGTCAGACCAAGAAGAGATCAACAAGTTAAACAAATGAGGTGGAAACAGCAATGAAAACTCTTCTGCCACAAGACCCATGCCCAGATGGACATGCCTGTCATCCTAAAAGCTGAAGCCAACTCTAAAGGCTGTACTTCCCAGCTACAAAACACTATTTCTTTCTAGAAAAGTATTTCTCCAGCCATCCATCTTGCCTGATTAGAGGAGGCCAGATACTGTTATCAAACTCACACATTTAAAAAATGACTTTAACTACTTCTGTCACAGGAGCTGTTCCTCATGAAGAGTTTAATGACTACATTAAACAACTGACTACAGTAATCTTTCTATAGGGCTTCGTTTGCTATATGGTCCAGCTAGGTGTACACTTCATTTTCAAGGTATTGGACAATCTCAAAGCCCCCAGCAATGTTCTAAAATATTAACCTGTAAAGATGAGGAAGACAACAAAGGCCAGGTGTGTCTTTATGTTATGGCTTGATCACCAGTTGCATTATGGGGCAGGGATATACCTGTAAGGTGCTGGGGAACTTGCTCGCGGCTGGTCCCGGTGGTGCAACCCGCGTGGGCGAGCCTCACTTTCTAGTTCTCGGAGTCAGTTCCCCAGCCCTAAGGCCTCTGCCTAGGAAATACCTAGGTGTACGGGGCTTTAGGAACCTCACCTAAAGACCTCGACGGCTGCCTGAGACAAGACCTTATTTGGCATTTGGGCTGTGCGCCGGTGGCCTGATCTGACGCACACATGCAGGACTTATGAGAAGATGTTGCGTGGCATCAGTTCGTTGGGTGCCCATCAGGGATATAATGCCCTTGCGCGGGAAGGGTTCAGGACCACTCGCCACTAGAACTAAGCTGTACCGAATTACCTGAGGTAAACCGCTTAGAGAAGGAACCCTGTTGGTCAGTGTCCTATTCCTGCGGGACAGGGAAACAGCACAGAACAACTTGTGGCCTGTACGGGGAGCGTTAAAGCTCCGGGGTTCCAGAACTCTTGGCGGACAGGGTGTTCGAAACGGTAAAGTGCCCGGTAAGTAAAAGGGGGCCTGATCTTAAACAAGTTCTCGGAAGGAGACAATTTTAAAGTCTGCGGTAAAGCAGCAAAACAAGTGGCGAAAGAGGATCAAAATGAAAGTAAGAATGGGAACTTCCTCATCTCACCCAACAGAAGCGGCTCTGAAGGAGCTGCTTAGAGCTAAGGGGTTAAAAATAAAAGATTCAGTCCTTGAGACCTTTTGGAGGAGGTAGACAGTGTAGCTCCATGGATTGCCGTTTTGGGGCACCTAAATGCTTCGTTCGAGCTGTGATAAATTGGGGCGAGATCTTGATTTCGCCTGGGAACAGGGAAGTTTAAAAGGAGGAGTGAAAGGGCTGTGGAAATGTATCCGCAGCTGCCTCGAGAATGATAGATGCTGTCAGGCATTAGAGAAGACAACAGATGCCTTGGAACAGCTGAAGGAGGAGAGGTCAGTTAAGTCCAGTAGGCAGGACTCTGAGGAAGAGTCTTCCAGTTTAAAGGAGGATTTAGAAAGTTTGGAGGAGAATTTAGAGAAACTACTTGCCAAAATGGAGCCATGTGCTTGAGAGAGGAAGAAGAAAGCTAGAAAGGAAAGGAAGAGGGTGGAAGAGGCCACACTCAGGGGTGCTGTTCCATCAGCTCCACCATCTTGGCGGGATCCGTCCCAATTATCACCGTCTTATGCGGACACCTCTCCGGTGCTGCCAAAGGGAAATAATCACCGAACCTTATGTCCTGAGGTTTGGAAAGAGGCCAGGATGGCCTTTCCGGTTTTTCAGGATGCCAATAACCAACGGCACCATGAGCCGCTGGATTTTAAAACCTTAAAGGCTCTGGTGGAGTCTGTTAAAGCTTATGGTATCAATGCCTCTTTTACTCAAGCTCAGTTGGAACGACTGGGTAATCATGCTATGTCGGGAGCCATAATGGGACAAGCTAATGAGCAGATGATCACCCTGAAATGCTTGCCTCGGATTATTATATAATCTGCGACGAGTGTGCCCCATTAGCAAGGCTGTGGTGGACGTGATTTTAGGAAAGATTCCTACTATTGATATGCTTTTCCCATTATTATTGTTATTATACATATGCTACTATCACTAAGCAATAGCACTCCCCTTTGTAGCAGATCTCTGCAGATCCACGAAGATGTACTGTCTTGTAGTGATACTATATAGACAAATAGATGACTTCTTAAGTCTTAATGATGATCCTATAAGAATTCCTAAAATTATATCAGTGATTATTAAGCTCTTTTATAACGGGACTCCTATTAAGTCCCTCAGGCATAGTTGAAACTGCAAAGAGAACTCTGCCAGTCTCCTGAGTGTTATCAGTTAATTGCCCCAAGAGAGATAGTAACTGGACCTTCTCCTGCTCAGAGCACATTCCAAGAGGTCATAAAACAATTAGCCTAGGTTACTAGAGGGAATCCACAATTTATTATACGTACCAGGATAGAAGAGAAAAATATTGCCTGGGTTTATCTATACAAAACTTCACTAATTTCTTAAGTTATAGTTTCAAACTTTCTGCGAACCTGTGGAGCTAGACAGGTGATGAATGTCTAGCTAGATAATTACTCCTAATGGATATTCATGTAAACATTCTGTGTTGTAAACTTCTATTTCAATTTATGACTTGAAATTGGTGTGAACTTGTGATGAACCTTGTAACATGTGACCATGTACTCTGAAAGATGTATAAGTTCTGAGGACAAAGAGAAAGAGATAACAGGCAGTTAGAATGATGAGTTAGACTAGTCAGTTAGTTAGTTAGGACCCCATTGCCCTTTCCTTTCCCCCTGCCTAGAATTTTTCTCCCTTGGGTTTTTTACTTTGTTAGAATCTTTTCTTCTTCCCCACTCAGGACCTTTCCATGTTTCCCCTCAGATAGCTTTCATAGGATATTTTTTACACTTAATAAACTCTATAGTAACTTTTCTAAGTGTCTTTTCTTCTTGCAAGTTAGAGCCCTGCAGTTCCTGCTGAGATAGAACAAAGGCCACATTGCCTATACCTCTGCTGTTAGGCTACAGGTGTTAATCACCCTAGCCTGCAGTCTCTTAGCCTCAGAAGAAGTTTTTAGGATAGCACAAGCTATTTACTTAACTCCTTGCTGGTGGGAGGTGGAGAAGAAGAAGAAGCAGCTGCATCTCTCCCCCTCTCACCCCCAAACCGGGGGTGAGGGGGTTGGCCCCTGGCAATGCTATGACCCCCACAGATTGGATGAGTACAGTGAAGAGGAAGGAGTCAGAAGAGGAAGTTGCCGGGGAGAGAGGCTACATAGGCGACGGAAAGGCCGTTGGAGACGTTGGTGGAAGGACAAGGAGAAGAACGTGGCTTAGAAAACCACAGGTTTTAAGGGATCTCATGTGAGGAGTCGGTGTGGCGGCCAGCTAAGATGGCGCCTGGGACTACTGCCAAGTCTTATGACTAGCACCTGACTTCCTTATACACCCCACAAAGAGCCACGTCCGCAGAACTACTGCGCAATCTTGGCTGCTACACATTATCAGGCCACTTGACATGTACCAATGAAACTACCTCACGTGGCAGGCACAGTATGGGGACGGCTTGGGCATAAAAGGGCATGCGCAACTGGAATCAGGGGCTTCCTGAGAGATGTTGTAAAGGGTTCTGGAATAAACTGCTTTGAGAAGAATTCCGAGTTTCGTTGTTCCTGTCTGCTGGTCGGATAGAAAAGCAACAATCTCATAGCTGGGGAGTAGAGTAGTGTAATGGTAAATTTGCCCAATCTAGGCTTGCAGTTTAAAATCATAAACATTGAGTTGTGTTTTCCTTGACCAGATTTGTTTGGGTCAGAGATTTACCACAACAAATTGGCGCCCAAACTTATTACGTAGGACTCAACTAAACCTGAAGATAAAAGTTCATTGCACCCTAATCTCTGAATACGGCTCGGCAGCCTTCTAGGCTGCACCACCAGCATGTATTGAAAGCTAAGTGGGTCTGAGTGCCTACAAAGAACCACAGACAGGCTTTCTCCCCAACCCCCAGATGGAGAGCTACAGCCAGGATCAGGAGCAGAACTCAGCCTGCAGCTTGGCTTGCTCACTGCCCTGTAAAAAACTGCGAGGGACTGGTGATCCTAGAACACAACTGCCTGCAAGGTAGTTTTCAGGCAGAAACAGAGAACTGAGGGCTCCAGACCAGGTAGTTCTTTGATTATCAAAAAAGAACATAGTCTTTTGATATAAATATCTTTTGGGCTTCGTGTGTTATTTCAAGTGGTTGACAGGAATCACCTTAGGTACATAGACAGCTTATCATTCATCAGTATTGCAATATTTATTCTCTTGATTTACTGTTTTCTCAAAAGACAGAGCCCTAGACAAAAAACTCCTTGCCTTGGAAAAGAGACTGCAAGTAACACTAGAATTAAAGGTACAAGATTTTCTTGGTCAAAATAAGCAACTGTAGAGAGCTGCGATGTGCCACGCTGTAAAGATGGCACTGGCTCCCACCCCCACCTGCCCAATGGTGAGTGCTCTCTAAGAAAATCAAGTCCTAATATGGACAAGGCTGGTGATCTGTGCTGCTTCCCCTTACATGTGCCTATCTGCTGCCGCCACGTAGCTTGCCAGGGTCGGTTGCTCCAGGAGTATTTAGCCTGTGGGCAGGCTTTCCCTGGGGTCAGAAGAAGATACAAAATTCCTGAATAATCTGCTTGAGTGTGAGGACCCGCCCTCACATTCACCGTTGCAAGATGGCGCTGACATCCGTTCGACCAACTGACAAATGGTTTGCGCGTGTGCTAGTGCACTGCCTCACCTGTGACACAATACCGGCCAACGGGCTACAGCCAACCATTGGGTGCCACGTCCTAGGCGGGGAGCAGTTTCCTATATAAGGGCTGGGATTTTGCCCCTCGGGGTCCTCTTCATCTGTAAGCTTATGCTCTCCCTCTCAAGACGCATAAAAGCTTTACTGCAGAAGGATCCTGTGTGTGCCGCGTCGTTCCTGCTGGCGGGGAGGTTGCGCGGGCCATCTGGTGCCGAAACCCGGGAGATCTCGACCTCGTCATCGTCAGCACCTCAGAGGACCCCCTCGATTCAGAGGAGGATTCAGAACTGCAGGGAGGTACATTCGGAGAGGTATGTCTGCCCCTGAAATTTATGGCCTGATCTTCACTGTGATTTTCATGGTCCTTGTCTAGTTGTTAAAAACTGTTTAGGAGATGAAAAACTATAAGGAAGCAGTAAGTGAAGGGCAGGTTACTCTCGAGGGAGTTCAGGACAGCATGTCAGAAACCGAATGGAGTGAGAGGTTGGGCGCGCGCAAGAAAAAGGACGTCCCAAAAAGAAGGATAGGCAACCCTCCTAAGACAGGAGAGATACCCCCGATGGAGTCCAGTATCCCTCGTAAGGAGAGAAAGGGTGGGCTCTACCCCTCTTTGGAGCTGGAGGCACTGACCCTCGACAGTTCGGAAAGCTCCAGTGGATGATGACACCTCTGGTAAGGATACTCTTAACTCGGAGGAGGAGGCTGAGTTAGATGAAGAAGCAGCTAGATATGAGGCAGAGAGATATCACCCAGATGATAACAAGAAATATAAAAAAATTACCTAGAATTCCTCCTCAAAAGACGGTGCCCTCTGCACCTCCGCCTTATGAGGCGCATCCTCCATCAGGTTACTCGCTTGTACCAGAAAAGGTGAGGAGAAAGATCAGGACTGTATTCCCTGTTTTTGAAACAGAAAATGGAGGGCGAATTCATGTGCCAGTAGATTTCAACCAGCTTAAGGAACTGGCCGAATCTGTTCGCAAGTATGGGACCAATGCTAATTTTACCCTGGTACAGCTTGATAGACTTGCCAATTCAGCATTAACACCAGCCGATTGGCAAATGATTGCAAAAGCCGCCCTCCCTAATATGGGCCAATATATAGAATGGAAAGCACTGTGGTATGAGGCCGCACAAGCACAAGCCCGGGTCAACGCTACTGCCTTGACCCCGGAACAGAGAGATTGGACTTTAGACCTGTTAACAGGTCAAGGGGCTTATACTGCTGATCAAGCTAACTATCATTGGGGAGCCTATACCCAGGTCTCTGCCACAGCCATTAGGGCATGGAAGGCACTTTCCCGAAAAGGGGAAGCGAGTGGACAACTCACAAAGATAATTCAGGGACCCCAAGAGTCCTTTTCAGATTTTGTGGCCAGAATGACAGAGGCAGCTGGGCGTATTTTCGGAGACATAGGTCCAGTCGAGCCCCTAATCCAACAGATAATTTTTGAACAAGCCACTCAGGAGTGCCGAGCAGCCATTGCTCCACGTAAAAACAAGGGCTTACAAAATTGGCTTAGGGTTTGCCGAGAGCTCGGAGGGCCCCTTACTAATGCCAGGCTGGTGGCTGCTATTCTTCAATCACAGAGGCGCCCCCTGATGAGACCCGGTCCAAAGGTCTGCTATAATTGTGGCAAGCCCGGTCATTTTAAAAAGGATTGTACAAATTTGAATAGAAAGGAGAGACTCCCACTCTTTGTGACAGATGCAGCAAGGGATATCATAAAGCTAGTGCATGCCGTTCAGTAAGAGATATTAGGGGCAGTAGACTCCTCCCCCCACTGGATAATCAGTCAGACGAGATGCCAAAAAACAGGACATCGGGCCCTGGTCCCAGGCCCTCAAAGATATGGGAACTGACTAGTCAGAACCCAGGAAGCCAACAGAAAGAGAAATCAGGAAATAACCCAGGAAGACCCACAAGGGTGGATTTGCGTGCTGCCTCCAACTTCTTACTAATGCCACAAATGAATATTCAGCCAATTCCTGTGGAGCCTATAACACCCTTGCTTCCCGGAATCATGGGCCTTATCCTCGGCCGAGGATCACTCACCCTGCAAGGTTTAATAGTGTACCCCCGGGGTAGTGGATGGCCAGCATTCTCCTGAAATACAAGTCTTATGTTCTAGCCCTAGAGGAGTTTTTTCTATTACAAAGGGAGATCGAATAGCCCAATTGCTATTCTTCCCTGAGGTGGGAAGGGTCAATAGAATGGGAACAGAACAGATGGGCTCCTCAGGTAGTGATCTAGCTTACTTAATGATTCCCTTGAATGAAAGGCCTAAACTGTGTTTAAAAGTAAAAGATTTTGAGGGTATTCTAGATACTGGGGCTGATAAGAGTATCATCTCCTCACACTGGTGGCCCAAAGCATGGCCCACCATTGAGTCATCACATTCGTTACAAGGCCTAGGATATCAGTCTTGCCCCACCATCAGCTCCACAACCTTGACCTGGGAATCCCCCGAAGGACAGCAGGGAAATTTATACCTTATATTCTTCCTCTTCCCGTTAACCTCTGGGGAAGAGATGTCTTGCAGGGTATGGGTCTCACCCTGTCAAATGAACCTATTCTTAAAAAACCATATTCGGACCAGGCAAGAGACATGATGATTAAGATGGGCTACAGGGAAGGAAAAGGACTGGGAAAGTTGGAACAGGGCAGGGTGGAGCCTATATCCCCTAGTAGAAAACAAGATAGAAAAGGGTTGGGTTTTTCCTAGGGGCCGTTGGGGTAGTACAGCCTATACCGTGGAAAACAGAGGACCCGGTGTGGGTTCCCCAATGGCCTTTATCCTCTGAAAAACTAGAAGCTGTAACAAAATTGGTAAAGGAACAATTAGAGCTCGATCATATTGAGTCTTCTACCTCACCTTGGAATACTCCCATCTTCGTGATCAAAAAGAAGTCGGGAAAATGGAGATTACTCCATGACCTCAGAGCTATTAATGAACAGATGAAATTGTTGGGCCCAGTCAGAGGGGCCTTCCTGTGCTCTCTGCTCTCCCTTGTGGCTGGAAGCTCCTCATTATAGATATTAAAGATTGCTTTTTCTCCATACCCTTGTGCCCTAAAGATAGGCCTAGATTTGCTTTTACTATTCCTTCCATTAATCATATGGAACCAGACAAGAGGTATCAATGGAAAGTCTTACCCCAGGGCATGGCCAATAGCCCCACCATGTGTCAAATTTTTGTTCAAACAGCCTTGGGACCGCTAAGACAACGATTTCCCACCTTACTTGTCATCCATTATATGGATGACATACTTTTGTCACATAAAGAGTTAAAAATATTACAAGAAGCCTACCCCTGTTTGATACAAACTTTGGCACAATGGGGGTTACAAATAGCAGTGGAGAAGGTTCAGATCTCTGAGGTGGGCACCTTCTTGGGGACTGTTATTTCTCCTACCAATGTAATTCCCCAAAAATTGGAAATCTGTAGAGACCATCTGCACACCCTCAATGATTTTCAGAAATTATTGGGAGATATAAATTGGCTCAGACCCTTTTTGAAAATTTCTTCAGCTGAGTTGAAACCTTTATTTGATGTTTTAGAAGGAGACCCCCATATCTCCTCTCCTAGGGCCCTTACTCCTGCCGCAAGTCAGGCCTTAAAGAAGGTAGAGGATGCCTTGCAAAGAGCTCAGCTGCAGCGCATTGATGAATCACAACCTTTTATCCTGTGTGTTATGAAACCATTCGGCTGCCAACTGCCGTGTTGTGGCAGAAAGGGCCCTTATTATGGGTTCATCCGAACGCCTCTCCTGCCAAAATTATAGACTGGTATCCCAATGCAATTGCCCAGCTTGCGCTTCGAGGAATAAAGGCAGCCATTACTCATTTTGGACGAGAGCCTAACTCTCTCATTACACCTTATACTGCTGCGCAAGTACAAGTTCTGGTGGCCACCTCTAATGATTGGGCAATCTTGGTTACCTCCTTTTCAGGACAGATTGATAATCATTATCCTAAACATCCTGTTTTACAATTTGCATTGAATCAGGCTATAGTATTTCCACAAATTACAGCTAGGCAACCTCTTAAGGATGGGATTGTTGTATACAGATGGGTCAAAGACTGGTCTGGGTGCTTATGTAGTAAATAATAAAGTGGTGTTCAAAACAGTTCAGTGAAACATCACCTCAACTTGTAGAATGTTTGGTGGTATTGGAGGTCCTTAAAACCTTTCCAGGGCCTCTTAACATTGTGTCAGATTCCTTTTACGTGGTTAACGAAGTTAACCTTCTTGAAGTAGCTGGAATCATAAAGCCCTCTAGCAGAGTTCATGGCACCTTTCAACAAATACAGCTTGCTTTATTGAATAGAAGATCTCCTATGTATATTACTCATATCAGAGCCCATTCAGGACTCCCTGGCCCTATGACTTTGGAAATGAGCTAGCAGATAAAGCTACCAAGCTCGTGGCTGTTGCGTTATCATCTCAAACAGAAGCAGCAAGGGAGTTCCACAAACATTTTCATGTGACGGCGGAGACCTTGCGTCGCGGTACTCACTTACCAGAAAAGAAGCCAGGGAGATTGTTATTCAATGCCAAAATTGCTGTGAATTCTTGCCTGCTCCTCATGTGTGGAATAAACCCACGTGGCATAAGGCCTTTACAGGTCTGGCAGATGGATGTTACTCATGTCCCTTCTTTGGAAGGCTTTCAATACTTACATGTCTCTATTGATACATGTTCTGGTATCATTGTTGCCACACCTCTAACAGGTGAAAAGGCCTCACATGTGATCCAACATTGTCTGGAAGCATGGAGTGCCTGGGGGAAACCAAACTCCTCAAACAGACAATGGACCAGCTTATACCTCTCAAAAATTTCAACAGTTCTGTCACCAAATGGCAGTAACTCACTTGACTGGACTTCCATACAACCCTCAAGGACAAGCATCGTAGAACGTGCCCATCGCACACTTAAATCATATTTAATAAAACAGAAAGGGGGAGTTGAGGAGGCTCTCCCCCAGTACCAAGAGTAGCTGTTTCCATGGCACTCTTTACCCTTAATTTTTTGAATCTTGATGCTCAAGGCCACACGCGGCTGAGCGTCATTGTATAGAGCCTGACAGGCCAAAAGAAATGTTTAAAATGGAAGATGTGCTAACAGGAAATGGAAAGGCCCGGATCCTATTTGATAGATCCAGGGAGCTGTTTGTGTCTTCCACAGGAGGACGATGAATCCCTTCTGGGTACCAGAGGAGACTGACCCCCAAGATCTTTGAACATGAAAAAAACCGATCTGCCAAAGTCTACAGTTGATCATCATGATGAAGATGTGATAAGCCTGAGGATGTAACAGGACACCATGGTGGGGGATTATGACAACCTTCCCAATTTCCCATGCCGGTGACCAATAAGTCTTTGGGCTTGGCCTATATCCCTTATGATGATCAGATTCAGAGGGCCCACCAATTAACAGCTATCGCTTGGTTAGGAAGTTATAGTTTATATTTTACTTTTTCCCCAAGATTATTAGCACATATTATAATGATACCTTTATGGGATTTAATTTCACATACATGAATCCGAGAAAGGCAGATGTGAATCCGTTTGACCAATGGCTCCTTGTGGGGTAAAACGGAAGTTTGCACGATCTGTCACCCTTGTTATGCTAGGGAAGGGGGCCACCGCTAAGGGACAATTGTCATTTGACTGGAGGGTACCCTTGGTGGTTCCCTTGGTAAAAGAAAATCGGGGGGTAGTTAGTTGGGGGGGGGGGGGGGGGGGGGGGGGGGGGGGGGGGGGGGGGGGGGGGGGGGGGGGGGGGGGGGGGGGGGGGTTTGGGTGGGGGGGGGGGGGGGGGGGGGGGGGGGGGGGGGGGGGGGGGGGGGGGGGGGGGGGGGGGGGGGGGGGGGGGGGGGGGGGGGGGGGGGGGGGTGGGGGGGGGGGGGGGGGGGGGGGGGGGGGGGGGGGGGGGGGGGGGGGGGGGGGTGGGGGGGGGGGGGGGGGGGGGGGGGGGGGGGGGGGGTGGGGGGGGGGGGGGGGGGGGGGGGGGGGGGGGGGGGGGGGGGGGGGGGGGGGGGGGGGGGGGGGGGGGGGGGGGGGGGGGGGGGGGGGGGGGGGGGGGGGGGGGGGGGGGGGGGGGGGGGGGGGGGGGGGGGGGGGGGGGGGGGGGGGGGGGGGGGGGGGGGGGGGGGGGGGGGGGGGGGGGGGGGGGGGGGGGGGGGGGGGGGGGGGGGGGGGGGGGGGGGGGGGGGGGGGGGGGGGGGGGGGGGGGGGGGGGGGGGGGGGGGGGGTGGGGGGGGGGGGGGGGGGGGGGGGGGGGGGGGGGGGGGGGGGGGGGGGGGGGGGGGGGGGGGGGGGGGGGGGGGGGGGGGGGGGGGGGGGGGGGGGGGGGGGGGGGGGGGGGGGGGGGGGGGGGGGGGGGGGGGGGGGGGGGGGGGGGGGGGGGGGGGGGGGGGGGGGGGGGGGGGGGGGGGGGGGGGGGGGGGGGGGGGGGGGGGGGGGGGGGGGGGGGGGGGGGGGGGGGGGGGGGGGGGGGGGGGGGGGGGGGGGGGGGGGGGGGGGGGGGGGGTGGGGGGGGGGGGGGGGGGGGGGGGGGGGGGGGGGGGGGGGGGGGGGGGGGGGGGGGGGGGGGGGGGGGGGGGGGGGGGGGGGGGGGGGGGGGGGGGGGGGGGGGGGGGGGGGGGGGGGGGGGGGGGGGGGGGGGGGGGGGGGGGGGGGGGGGGGGGGGGGGGGGGGGGGGGGGGGGGGGGGGGGGGGGGGGGGGGGGGGGGGGGGGGGGGGGGGGGGGGGGGGGGGGGGTGGGGGGGGGGGGGGGGGGGGGGGGGGGGGGGGGGGGGGGGGGGGGGGGGGGGGGGGGGGGGGGGGGGGGGGGGGGGGGGGGGGGGGGGGGGGGGGTGGGGGGGGGGGGGGGGGGGGGGGGGGGGGGGGGGGGGGGGGGGGGGGGGGGGGGGGGGGGGGGGGGGGGGGGGGGGGGGGGGGGGGGGGGGGGGGGGGGGGGGGGGGGGGGGGGGGGGGGGGGGGGGGGGGGGGGGGGGGGGGGGGGGGGGGGGGGGGGGGGGGGGGGGGGGGGGGGGGGGGGGGGGGGGGGGGGGGGGGGGGGGGGGGGGGGGGGGGGGGGGGGGGGGGGGGGGGGGGGGGGGGGGGGGGGGGGGGGGGGGGGGGGGGGGGGGGGGGGGGGGGGGGGGGGGGGGGGGGGGGGGGGGGGGGGGGGGGGGGGGGGGGGGGGGGGGGGGGGGGGGGGGGGGGGGGGGGGGGGGGGGGGGGGGGGGGGGGGGGGGGGGGGGGGGGGGGGGGGGGGGGGGGGGGGGGGGGGGGGGGGGGGGGGGGGGGGGGGGGGGGGGGGGGGGGGGGGGGGGGGGGGGGGGGGGGGGGGGGGGGGGGGGGGGGGGGGGGGGGGGGGGGGGGGGGGGGGGGGGGGGGGGGGGGGGGGGGGTGGGGGGGGGGGGGGGGGGGGGGGGGGGGGGGGGGGGGGGGGGGGGGGGGGGGGGGGGGGGGGGGGGGGGGGGGGGGGGGGGGGGGGGGGGGGGGGGGGGGGGGGGGGGGGGGGGGGGGGGGGGGGGGGGGGGGGGGGGGGGGGGGGGGGGGGGGGGGGGGGGGGGGGGGGGGGGGGGGGGGGGGGGGGGGGGGGGGGGGGGGGGGGGGGGGGGGGGGGGGGGGGGGGGGGGGGGGGGGGGGGGGGGGGGGGGGGGGGGGGGGGGGGGGGGGGGGGGGGGGGGGGGGGGGGGGGGGGGGGGGGGGGGGGGGGGGGGGGGGGGGGGGGGGGGGGGGGGGGGGGGGGGGGGGGGGGGGGGGGGGGGGGGGGGGGGGGGGGGGGGGGGGGGGGGGGGGGGGGGGGGGGGGGGGGGGGGGGGGGGGGGGGGGGGGGGGGGGGGGGGGGGGGGGGGGGGGGGGGGGGGGGGGGGGGGGGGGGGGGGGGGGTGGGGGGGGGGGGGGGGGGGGGGGGGGGGGGGGGGGGGGGGGGGGGGGGGGGGGGGGGGGGGGGGGGGGGGGGGGGGGGGGGGGGGGGGGGGGGGGGGGGGGGGGGGGGGGGGGGGGGGGGGGGGGGGGGGGGGGGGGGGGGGGGGGGGGGGGGGGGGGGGGGGGGGGGGGGGGGGGGGGGGGGGGGGGGGGGGGGGGGGGGGGGGGGGGGGGGGGGGGGGGGGGGGGGGGGGGGGGGGGGGGGGGGGGGGGGGGGGGGGGGGGGGGGGGGGGGGGGGGGGGGGGGGGGGGGGGGGGGGGGGGGGGGGGGGGGGGGGGGGGGGGGGGGGGGGGGGGGGGGGGGGGGGGGGGGGGGGGGGGGGGGGGGGGTGGGGGGGGGGGGGGGGGGGGGGGGGGGGGGGGGGGGGGGGGGGGGGGGGGGGGGGGGGGGGGGGGGGGGGGGGGGGGGGGGGGGGGGGGGGGGGGGGGGGGGGGGGGGGGGGGGGGGGGGGGGGGGGGGGGGGGGGGGGGGGGGGGGGGGGGGGGGGGGGGGGGGGGGGGGGGGGGGGGGGGGGGGGGGGGGGGGGGGGGGGTGGGGGGGGGGGGGGGGGGGGGGGGGGGGGGGGGGGGGGGGGGGGGGGGGGGGGGGGGGGGGGGGGGGGGGGGGGGGGGGGGGGGGGGGGGGGGGGGGGGGGGGGGGGGGGGGGGGGGGGGGGGGGGGGGGGGGGGGGGGGGGGGGGGGGGGGGGGGGGGGGGGGGGGGGGGGGGGGGGGGGGGGGGGGG
Source organism: Arvicanthis niloticus (assembly GCF_011762505.2). Classification (NCBI taxonomy): domain Eukaryota; kingdom Metazoa; phylum Chordata; class Mammalia; order Rodentia; family Muridae; genus Arvicanthis; species Arvicanthis niloticus. The sequence continues at coordinate 17,894 of NW_023046052.1, read as the reverse complement.
GGGGGGGGGGGGGGGGGGGGGGGGGGGGGGGGGGGGGGGGGGGGGGGGGGGGGGGGGGGGGGGGGGGGGGGGGGGGGGGGGGGGGGGGGGGGGGGGGGGGGGGGGGGGGGGGGGGGGGGGGGGGGGGGGGGGGGGGGGGGGGGGGGGGGGGGGGGGGGGGGGGGGGGGGGGGGGGGGGGGGGGGGGGGGGGGGGGGGGGGGGGGGGGGGGGGGGGGGGGGGGGGGGGGGGGGGGGGGGGGGGGGGGGGGGGGGGGGGGGGGGGGGGGGGGGGGGGGGGGGGGGGGGGGGGGGGGGGGGGGGGGGGGGGGGGGGGGGGGGGGGGGGGGGGGGGGGGGGGGGGGGGGGGGGGGGGGGGGGGGGGGGGGGGGGGGGGGGGGGGGGGGGGGGGGGGGGGGGGGGGGGGGGGGGGGGGGGGGGGGGGGGGGGGGGGGGGGGGGGGGGGGGGGGGGGGGGGGGGGGGGGGGGGGGGGGGGGGGGGGGGGGGGGGGGGGGGGGGGGGGGGGGGGGGGGGGGGGGGGGGGGGGGGGGGGGGGGGGGGGGGGGGGGGGGGGGGGGGGGGGGGGGGGGGGGGGGGGGGGGGGGGGGGGGGGGGGGGGGGGGGGGGGGGGGGGGGGGGGGGGGGGGGGGGGGGGGGGGGGGGGGGGGGGGGGGGGGGGGGGGGGGGGGGGGGGGGGGGGGGGGGGGGGGGGGGGGGGGGGGGGGGGGGGGGGGGGGGGGGGGGGGGGGGGGGGGGGGGGGGGGGGGGGGGGGGGGGGGGGGGGGGGGGGGGGGGGGGGGGGGGGGGGGGGGGGGGGGGGGGGTGGGGGGGGGGGGGGGGGGGGGGGGGGGGGGGGGGGGGGGGGGGGGGGGGGGGGGGTGGGGGGGGGGGGGGGGGGGGGGGGGGGGGGGGGGGGGGGGGGGGGGGGGGGGGGGGGGGGGGGGGGGGGGGGGGGGGGGGGGGGGGGGGGGGGGGGGGGGGGGGGGGGGGGTGGGGGGGGGGGGGGGGGGGGGGGGGGGGGGGGGGGGGGGGGGGGGGGGGGGGGGGGGGGGGGGGGGGGGGGGGGGGGGGGGGGGGGGGGGGGGGGGGGGGGGGGGGGGGGGGGGGGGGGGGGGGGGGGGGGGGGGGGGGGGGGGGGGGGGGGGGGGGGGGGGGGGGGGGGGGGGGGGGGGGGGGGGGGGGGGGGGGGGGGGGGGGGGGGGGGGGGGGGGGGGGGGGGGGGGGGGGGGGGGGGGGGGGGGGGGGGGGGGGGGGGGGGGGGGGGGGGGGGGGGGGGGGGGGGGGGGGGGGGGGGGGGGGGGGGGGGGGGGGGGGGGGGGGGGGGGGGGGGGGGGGGGGGGGGGGGGGTGGGGGGGGGGGGGGGGGGGGGGGGGGGGGGGGGGGGGGGGGGGGGGGGGGGGGGGGGGGGGGGGGGGGGGGGGGGGGGGGGGGGGGGGGGGGGGGGGGGGGGGGGGGGGGGGGGGGGGGGGGGGGGGGGGGGGGGGGGGGGTGGGGGGGGGGGGGGGGGGGGGGGGGGGGGGGGGGGGGGGGGGGGGGGGGGGGGGGGGGGGGGGGGGGGGGGGGGGGGGGGGGGGGGGGGGGGGGGGGGGGGGGGGGGGGGGGGGGGGGGGGGGGGGGGGGGGGGGGGGGGGGGGGGGGGGGGGGGGGGGGGGGGGGGGGGGGGGGGGGGGGGGGGGGGGGGGGGGGGGGGGGGGGGGGGGGGGGGGGGGGGGGGGGGGGGGGGGGGGGGGGGGGGGGGGGGGGGGGGGGGGGGGGGGGGGGGGGGGGGGGGGGGGGGGGGGGGGGGGGGGGGGGGGGGGGGGGGGGGGGGGGGGGGGGGGGGGGGGGGGGGGGGGGGGGGGGGGGGGGGGGGGGGGGGGGGGGGGGGGGGGGGGGGGGGGGGGGGGGGGGGGGGGGGGGGGGGGGGGGGGGGGGGGGGGTGGGGGGGGGGGGGGGGGGGGGGGGGGGGGGGGGGGGGGGGGGGGGGGGGGGGGGGGGGGGGGGGGGGGGGGGGGGGGGGGGGGGGGGGGGGGGGGGGGGGGGGGGGGGGGGGGGGGGGGGGGGGGGGGGGGGGGGGGGGGGGGGGGGGGGGGGGGGGGGGGGGGGGGGGGGGGGGGGGGGGGGGGGGGGGGGGGGGGGGGGGGGGGGGGGGGGGGGGGGGGGGGGGGGGGGGGGGGGGGGGGGGGGGGGGGGGGGGGGGGGGGGGGGGGGGGGGGGGGGGGGGGGGGGGGGGGGGGGGGGGGGGGGGGGGGGGGGGGGGGGGGGGGTGGGGGGGGGGGGGGGGGGGGGGGGGGGGGGGGGGGGGGGGGGGGGGGGGGGGGGGGGGGGGGGGGGGGGGGGGGGGGGGGGGGGGGGGGGGGGGGGGGGGGTGGGGGGGGGGGGGGGGGGGGGGGGGGGGGGGGGGGGGGGGGGGGGGGGGGGGGGGGGGGGGGGGGGGGGGGGGGGGGGGGGGGGGGGGGGGGGGGGGGGGGGGGGGGGGGGGGGGGGGGGGGGGGGGGGGGGGGGGGGGGGGGGGGGGGGGGGGGGGGGGGGGGGGGGGGGGGGGGGGGGGGGGGGGGGGGGGGGGGGGGGGGGGGGGTGGGGGGGGGGGGGGGGGGGGGGGGGGGGGGGGGGTGGGGGGGGGGGGGGGGGGGGGGGGGGGGGGGGGGGGGGGGGGGGGGGGGGGGGGGGGGGGGGGGGGGGGGGGGGGGGGGGGGGGGGGGGGGGGGGGGGGGGGGGGGGGGGGGGGGGGGGGGGGGGGGGGGGGGGGGGGGGGGGGGGGGGGGGGGGGGGGGGGGGGGGGGGGGGGGGGGGGGGGGGGGGGGGGGGGGGGGGGGGGGGGGGGGGGGGGGGGGGGGGGGGGGGGGGGGGGGGGGGGGGGGGGGGGGGGGGGGGGGGGGGGGGGGGGGGGGGGGGGGGGGGGGGGGGGGGGGGGGGGGGGGGGGGGGGGGGGGGGGG